>NC_030439.2:11055342-11355342 GCF_001660625.3 Ictalurus punctatus | reverse complement strand
GCTGCCCTGGTGTGTTCCATCCCTAGACACTTCACACAGAAAGTGTGTTCATCTGTCTCCATGATGAAATGGGAGCAAGGCATAACACACTTCCTGAATTTTCTCTCACTCATACTTTTCCCTCTCTCTTTTTTTAAAGGGACAGAAAAGTAAAGAGATTTTTATTTATTTATTTTGAAAAGATAGAGTCTTTTTTGAAATGAAGAGTCTTTTTGTGAGCGTTACACAAATGTCGACATGCAGTCTCACTGAAGATTAGAAGGCTGATGGTGCAGTTCACAGGTGCCATTTTTATATCACGGTACCTGCTTAATTGCCACGTTACCTGATCATGGCAGGCCTATAAATAGGCATGATGTTACACAAGCTTCACATGCTGGTCACGCATGAGGGTGCTTCCCACAACGTGGAGCTCACGCAATGTTGAGTTCCTTTTGAAAGGGAACTCCAACCAAAACTAGGGCATTAGGATGGATCAGGCATGTCCGGAGAGCAGAAGGGGTCAGGATCACTGATATCACTGGTGTTTTATCCTGGTCAGTATAGAGGATCTGAAGCCTATCCCAGGAACACTGGGCATGGGGAGGAATACACCCTGGATGGACCACCAGTCTATTGCCCCATGCTCACTCACACATTCACACATTCATTCACACCTGGGGGAAATTTCATGTAGTCAGTGCACCTGCTTTCATGCTTTTGGGAGGTGGAAGGAAACTAGATCCCCTGGGAAAAGAATAAAGGGAACAAAGGAAAGAAGATGAAAATCTCCTCAAACAGTAACAAAACAGAGGAAAACAAAGTGGTAAGAAGAAGGGAGGAGGTATAGCTGTCTTTGTTAACTCAAAATGGTGCAATGCTAGGCACATAACGGTGAAGGAGAGCATATGTGCGCCAGATATAGAACTACTGGCTGTGGGACTGAGACCATACTACTTGCCCAGGGAGTTCTCTCACGCCATTGTTGTGACTGCGTACATTCCACCATCGGCAATAGCGGCACGCGCCTGTGACATCATCCACTCCACCACTGCAAAACTTCAGACACAACACCCGAATAAGCGCACTTATGATTATTAACGGGGACTTCAACCATGTCCCCTCTCTAAAACCCTTACAAACTTCACACAATATGTAAAATGCAAAACAAGGGAGAATAAAATCTTGGACCAGCTGTATGCCAATGTGAAGGGCATACAGCTCCACTGCCCTTCCCCCTCTGGGCACATTATACCACAACTTGATCCACCTTGCACCTGTGTACAAGCCTGTAGTCAAACATCAGCCTGTCACCACCAAGTTCGTAAAGGTGTGGTCCAGTGATGCCAAAAAGGCCCTGCAGGACTGCTTCGAGGCCACGGACTGGGACCTGTTCCTTGAGGATCACGCAGAGGGACTCTCCCAGTGTATTATGGACTACATACACTTCTGTGAGGAAAGCATTGTACCCACAAAGAAGGTCCACTGTTTTTCAAACAACAAGCCATGGATCAACAAAGACATTAAGCCCTCTTAAATAGGAAAAGAGAGCATTCATGGCAGGGGAGACAAAGAGGAGGTCAGGTCAATCCAAAAGGAGCTAAGGAGGGAGCTGAGGAAAGCAAAAAACAGCTTCTGGGTGAGGCTAGAGTGCAAGCTGGAAAAAAAACAGCGCCAAAGAGGTACGGGAGGGCATGAACAGAATTACTGGCTTAAAAATTCCAGACCAGCCATGGAGGGCAGCCTGGAACATGCAAATGAGCTAAATCGGTTTTTCAACAGGTTTGACTCAGCCCCCACCCCTGAGAGCTCAAATGGACATTCGCACACTCCTGATGATGAGGACAATACACGAATCATGACAGACACAGGCACCCCAACGACCCCCTCCCCCTCCACCAGCCCATTAATAACATCAAGCCAGGCTTTCCAAGCTCTGAATCAACAAATCTATGGGCCCAGACAACATCAACCCCAGGCTGCTCAAGGTGTGTGCCACACAGCTTGCAGGTGTGTTTCAACACCTCTTCAATCTTTCTCTAAGACTGAAAAAGGTGCCCCAACTGTGGAACACCTCCTGCATTGTTCCGCTGCCCAAGAAAAGTCATCCCAGTACCTCAAATGACTACAGACCTGTGGTGCTGACCTCACATGTCATGAAGACCTTTGAGAGACTGGTCTTGAGGCACCTGAAGCTGATCGTAAGTGACTCCCTTGATCCGCTGCAGTTTGCATACCGGACCCAAATCGTCGTGGACAATGCGATCATCTAACTACTGCATAGGGCTTACTCACACCTGGAGAGGCCAGGTAGCACATTGAGAATCATGTTTTTCGATTTTTCAAGTGCATTTAACACCATCCGGCCCCCCCCCCCCCCCCCCCCTTCTTGCAGAAAAGCTCTGGGACATGCGGGTAGACCATGACATGGTGGCCTGGATCATGGACTATCTCACCAGCAGACCACAGTACGTCCGACTGCAGGGCAGCCTGTCAGATGTGGTGATGTGCAACACCGGTGCACCTCAAGGAACTGTGTTTTCACCCTTTGTATTCACCATATACACCTCTGACTTTAGCTACAACTCTGGTACATGCCACCCCCAGAGATTCTCTAATGACTCCTCAATCGTGGGCTGCAACAGTGAAGATAAGGAGGAGTACAGAGGCATAGTGTAGAGATTTGTCAGATGGTCTGAGGATAACCACCTTCAGCTCAACATCGACAAGACCAAAGAACTGATAGTGGACTTCCACCGAAACAGAAAGCCCCCAACACCTATTACCATCCAGGGGGGGGGGAAGTAGAGATGGTGGACTCATATAAGTTCCTGGGAGTGCACATCAACAGCAGGCTGGACTGGTCGGAAAACACCAAAGCTCTCTACTGGAAGGGACAGTGCAGACTGTTCTTTTATGGAGGCTCAGGTCGTTTGACATGAGCAGCAAGCTACTGCAGATGTTCTATCAGTCTGTAGTAGCCAGTGCCCTGTTCTTTGCTGTGACATGCTGGGGAGGTGGAATTAATGCTGGGGAGGCTGACAAACTCAACAAGTTGGTGAAGAAGTCCAGCTCTGTTGTTGCTCACAAACTGGACAATCTGGAGACAGTGGTGGAGAAGAGAATAAAAAACAAAATCAGGTCCATTTTGGGAAACCCTCTTCATCCACTGTATGCTGAGCTGCAGCAGATGGAGAGCACCTTCAGCCACAGGCTCATCCCCCCAGGTGCAAGACTGAATGCTTCAGATGTTCCTTTGTGCCGACATCCATCAGACTGTACAACACGTAGCCCGACCCCCCTGACCTTACTTTTAACTTTTGACTACACTACAAATACACTGCTACACTGTTTTCATATGGGTACCATACTGTACTTTTTGCACTGCTCACACATTTTGCACTGCTCAATGCTTCGAGCTTTTGTTATATGCCCACACTGATCATACCATACACGGTTGCTTAGTGGTTAGCACTTTCGCCTCACACCTCCAGGTCCGGGGTTCGAGTCCTGCCAGGGCCATGTGTTTCCTCCCCCACAGCACAGGGAGAACATGCGAACACTGGATCCTGGGATAGGCTCCAGGTTCCCCATGACCCTGAAAAGGAGTAAGCGGTAGAAGATGGATGGATATGTACAATCGGCTACTTGCATAGCTGGACTGTACATTGTTGCTGCTGTATATAGTGCTCATATGTATGTGTCTGTGTGTGTGCAGACACATACATTCATTATATATATATATAATGTATATAGAGTTTGTGCTTATGTCTATACATATTTATAAATCCTATATATACTCTTTATATATCCCTGTATTGTTCTCCTTTCTATCTCTTTTAACTCTTCTTTCTTTTCTTTTTGTCTTTTTTTAAAAGTGACACCCTGTGACACCCTAATTTCCCTAATTTCTCCATCTGGGGATTAATAAAGTATTATCGTATCTTATCTTAACCCAATCTCAGGATCAAACCAGGCACCCACTACAAGGAATCATTCCTGTAAGATTTTAAACCATATTGCTGAGAAGAAACTGATGTAAAGTCTGTGATCTGTGGTATCCAACTAGTGCTCTGTAATGGTAAGGCAAAACTCCTCAGATTTTTTTCCCCCTGTCTGTAATCAAGAGAAGTGTGAACACTGCCATCTAGTGAGACTCAAATGAACACAGTTCAAAGTGCATTCCAGTAAACGATTCTACAGCTCTGTATCCCTCTCTCCCAAATCATCCATCAGCCTACTGAAACCGTTTCCTCCTCCAGCTCATTAGTGCAATGCTGTATCCAGGCAAGAGAGATACATCCTATCAGCCCAAATCAAATAGTGACTTCTCGGAACCTGCACTCTGCCTCTAGCAATAGATCAGCACCAATGATAGCTTTTCTACCAGGCATCTGAAAATAAGAGAGTGAGACAGTAATAAAGCCATTCTTATCACTCCTGTCAGTGTCAGATTCATGCTGTTAGCTTTTCTGCACACCTTAATAGTCCTTTCACAGTAAGGTGTAACAACAACAAGTGTATGCCATTACTAAAAGTTTGTACAGCCCTCAGTGTGAGGGTGTAATGTATGGAAATGGACTGCACTGTTAAAATTTCTTAATGAGCCTTTTATTTGACATGGCACATTCAGTTAAGCTCGAGCTATTCCAAAGGGTCCCCTAAAGAATCTAAATGAATGTGGAAATTATAGACGGGTGGTGAGGGTGAATGTGTGGAGAAAGTTTAATGGCTCAGAACTCTCATCATATAAGTACGTAAATTTGTTAAGCTGTGCTTTGCCCCCATTGTATTCCAGTCTGAATAAACACAATTTCTCTGCCAATGAAGTGTGTAATGTTTTGGGTTTTTTTTTTTGTTTTGTTAGCTTTTTTCCCCCCCAGCATGTGAATATTTGGAGCTGTTTGGTGTAATGAGTTATCAAGGGTTAAATTAGAATAATACATTATTTTAAAAGCACCCCTTACAAATCAGTCATATGAACTTCATAGGTGAACAATCACATGATTCCCATTTTTGAATCGCAAATGTTTTTAGACACTTCACACTATGTTTCCCATACTTGCATCACATGATTTATTTATTTCCACATGTTTTTTTAAATGGTCCATTTATTTTCAATGGAATTTTTCATAGGAATCATTGATTTTTCCAATGGATTCATACATTTTTCACATGACTTTTCACATGTTTTTCATGATTTTTCACCTTATAAATTTTTTCACATGTAATTATTCACGATTTGGTTTATTGTTACATCATTATAAAGAAAAAACGTTATTGTTTTGCACAAGATTAATTTATTTTCATTTGATTATTCCCTACATGATTAATGTATTTTCACATGCGATCTTTTCACATGATTCATTTATATTCACATGTGATTTTTTCAAATGATTCATTCACATATGTTTTTAGTCATTGCATATTATTCACAGATATCATGTTTACTTGAGTTCACATATACAGTTTGAGGGCATACCATTTTGAAATGCACTTTCACAAGTTTTTCACATCCAGTCACATATTGCTCAAATATATGTGATTTGTCTGTAAAGTCTCATTCAGATTTGATTTGTCTGACTACCTCAGCAGCACATTTGCGGTTCAATTGTTCAATTTTAGCATTGACCTTGGTTTTGGCTCTCTTAACATGTAAAAGATAAGTTTGAAATGTCTACAGAAAACTATCATTAACAGATGATAAATAGTAAAAGAGAACAGAAAAGCAAATGTGGATGTGAATGACCTTATACCAGTAAAATCAATGGAGAAAGAGTTGGGTGGTTGTAGGGGAAGGACCTCATCCAACACCCAAGACAGATTGGCAGCAATGATTTGAGTAATATCCATTACAGAGGAGAATTAGTACAATGGCTTTTGTCTGAAATGGACACTTGTCAGCACACAAGGATTAAGCGCCTAGTGCATTTTAAAAACTTGTGATTGTAGTGTACTCGAGTTGACAGGCTTCAGTTCTGACTTCTACTCATATTGTCATACACATGCCCATATATTTGACAATATAAAACATGAGGTATGATGTGAATGCATTAAAAGCTAGAAGACTAGTTGCAGAACAGAGCAAGACAAAGTAACAGACTAATGGAATGTGTGTCTCTTTTGTTCAATGAAATCACGTGCCTTGCCATTGTAATGAGCCCTGCTTCAATTACCTTTCCAGCACAATGGAGCAAATGGACATGCCGACAATGTGATTACCTGATTGCAATCACTTGTAATTTGATTGTCATCCCTATTTTTAATTCAGAGCAGAGTTGCAGGCATCAGAGTTTGAAGTAAACAGCTCTTGGGTGTTGATACTTCTTAATTATTAAGACAATCCAATGAAAGGTTATAGGAGAAACGACTATCTGGCCAGGTTAATTTCTGGTTCATTAAATTATTTTTCGAATTAGCAGGGTGTCTTAAATAAGAGGGCAGAGGAATATAGAAATTGGAGGGGGAAATGACAGTAAATGAGCTGATTTTTTTCCCACTGTAATTAAACAGAAATAAGCTCTGCAAATTAGCAAGCCTTTTGTATGGTGCCTAGAGTGGGTTTCACAATATGTAAAGGTCTTCAGAAAGGAGAACACAATATTTCCCCCAATGTTATGAAGTTACTAGGAGATAAAAAGGATAAATTAAGGAGATAAAGAGCCATCATTCTATTGTTACCATCTTTTAACATGTTATTTCTGAACAGACTCATCTGTAACACTGGTAGCATTTTAATTTGAGTAGTAAAATCACTCTGCAGCTCTGGATATGATACTAGAGAGTAACATATATTGGCAAAATGCATCAGCTTGGGAGGATGTGCATGTAAAGTGCATATACTCAATTTCATTCATTTTCTCATTTATTTATTTATGAAGAGCATTATTGAGTATAATATATGAAATTTCAGAGGATTATGATGAGCCTTTGCTGGCATTTACTGACTGCTCTTAGGGAAAATGTTGTGTGGAGAATTTGAACAGGGTACAGTTTTTATTTTGTGTTTTCCCATTGACGTGGAATTTAATTAAGATAATTATCTTGTCCAGTTGTCTCGTCCATACAGAAGAATCCAATGCAAATAAGAGCTGGCCTGTACCACCTTCAACAATGAATCAGGCATCACCTGGGTGAATTTGGTGATTACTGTGCTCAATACATGTCATAAAAAAGTGACAGCAGCAGGCAAAAGTGGCATGAAAAGAAAAATATTCAAAAGATTCAGCAATTCAACATGCAGCATGTGAGGCTTAATTTTTTTGGTATTTTTGTTTGTTTGGATGGATTTTGAATATTTTTATTGACACTTCACAGTACTTTCACTGACACGGAAGGAATAAAAATGTCGAGCACTAGACTCCGACTCAGCAGGAACCTCTCTTAGGCAATTTAAAAAAAACTAGTAAGTCCTGCAGACAAACACAGTCTGTCATTTGTCCAGACAAAAGCATTCTCCTGGGTTGTGCCTCTATCATATAAAGTAAGCTAATGTACAACGTGACTGGCTGGATGGTACACAGGCTAAACCAGTTCACTGGCCTTGGACCCAGAATACAGAGCTCCTCTGTATTCTCCTTCTCAGCTTCTTCATCATTGTCCAGTGTGCTGTTTGACAGTCTGCCAATTCTAATGCAGCTAGTGTAATGTCCCTTGTCAGCTCCTATAAACTCATATATCTATCACCGAGATTGGCCTTAAAAACTTTCATTATCCGAGCGAATAAAAATTACCCTTGATTTTGGGGACAGTCTGTGAAATGGGAAAAGTGTAGTAGAGAGTTAGATATTAGACAACAGGAAATGATCATGAGAGGGGAGAGACAGGAGTAAGGCTGCTATAAAGATAGTACACACTTTTCACACTTTTTTTCCAGCGTATGTTCATTTCTTCAATGAAATGTGATAATGAACAGCAAATGAATGAACGTCAAATGAAACTTGTTGTTGAAGTAACAAATGAAACCTAAAGAAAAAATGGTATTTGAATATAGAATGTATCTGGCTGCATGGTAGATGGCCTTCCTTTCTTAAAATCAAATCAAATATAATTTAGCAACTCAAGAGCAGCCATGAAACATGTAACAGCGCGTGGAATTGTGTGTGTTGATTCTGTGTTTATTTCAAGCCTATTTCAAGCTCCAGAAAAAAATCTAGATCTCAGATATCTAGTTACAGAATCCTAAGTAAATCTCAGTTTTTGAAAATGTGGTAGATTTAAGAGAGATCTATGCAACTTGCAGAAAGGACTATTAGCAGCACCTCAGCCACTGACTATTTTGTATTTCTCTGTCCTCTGTTTCACATTTGTCACATATATATGGTATGGAATTTCCAATGATCTACACTGAGTCTGTACTAGGGATGTCACTAGAACCGATACTTCAGTACCAAGTCGGTACCAACATTCTTAAAACATGATGATACTTGTTTTTTCTGCATTTCTGTTGGTACCGTTTGTAACGAAAGTACCGGGGTTGCTATTCTTCCGGACCTGAAGGGGGCAGCAAATACGCGCAAGTGTTTTAGTTGGTCCACAAGTGGTGAAGAAGAAGAGGAATGCCTACAAGCACACGGGGAAAACTACAGAAGATTAGCTCCGCCCTGACTCATTGAGAGGAAAGCTAGTATCGGTTTCCGGTTTGCAACCGATGCTATCGTTCATTTCAAACAAAGCGAGGAAACACCTGAAATTTGGCGAAGCACCTGAAAGACGGTCCTATATTTTATGTTTGTTTGAGACAGCTGGCATTGTGGCAGTGAAACCAGCTAACGTTATACGTAATGATTGCAATAGACAGTTACTTGTTAACGATACTAACGCATTTCAGTGTTATTAACTACCTCCGAATGGGCCACCATGCATCGCCATTCAGCCCGTGTCCTGTTCGCTAAATGTAGCCTAATGTCACTAATAATTATTCACATGTTCATGCTTTTAATAAATCTTTTTGGTCTGCCACCATATCAGTGAATTTAAACTAATGCTTGCATTCAGAGTATAAGGTGTGTGTGTGTGTGTGTGTGTGTGTGTGTGTGTGTGTGTGTGTGTGTGTGTGTGAGTGTATGTGTGTGTGTGTGTGTGTGTGTTTTTATTTTATTTTTTTAATTTTATAGCACACCGTGGTATCGACTTTGGTATCGAGTATCGTCAACTTTTGGTGGTATTGGTACCGACTACTAGATTTTTGGTATCGTGACATCCCTAGTCTGTACTACTAAAAGAAATCAAAAGGAAAGTTATTGCTTTGTAATATCCCCAAAGTAATAAACATATTTCTACTATTTTGTCTGTGAATATCAAGTAAATCAGATTATTAGACCTGATGGAAGTAATTATATTGCATATTAAATTGTCACAACATAACAAACTCAGAAAGGTTGGACAGGGAATGAATGTGGATTTTGAAACTGTCAAATCATATAACATCATAATATGTACAAAGTATAATTATTTTTAAAAAACATTTATTATATAAGGAATGGGATATGACTGCTTGTTATAAGGAAATAGTCAACAGTGATATGATGCTTACTGTTTCCAACCCAAAGATAAGATATAACAGCATGTACAACAATTACAATTTTTATATATTAAAGAACATCATGACATTCTTTATATCCATTTATAATAATATTGTAGAATGTTCATGAAGCAAGTTAGTTCCTGTTATCACTTCCATAATAACATGTTTAATCAGCCGTTACTTCATCAGCCTCTCTTTGTTTTTTCTTGAAGGCAATAAAAAAATAGAGCTTGGCATGTTACCAAGAAACCACAATGCTTTCCCATGGTGTAAAACTTAAGCCATGTTTACACTAGTGCATTTTGGTTTTAATACAGTGTTTTATAATGAAAATGATCCTCGTCCACATTGGCGTTTCCACTGTGTTTCAGAAACTATCTTTGTCCACACTATACCACCAAATACTCATGTCACATGACTATTCATGCTCACTGGGCCTGCACATACAAGTGTAAACAGGAAGTTGCTTGCTAGTCACCGGCAGGTACAACAAACTGGCTTTCCATGTAGGGCTTACGCCACTTAAAATTAGATTTGTTGCCAATTGCTCTAATCATAGCTTGCCTCTTGCGCACGTAGGCAGCTGCAGTATTATAAAATACAGAATTTAACTGCACAATGGCTGCTAAGAATGACAACAAAGCCAGCAAAGCTTGCGTTTCAGCCTCCGTGTTGTTGTGTGTACGATCAAGATAGCATAATGGTCATATGGTAGGGGCTTGACGAATCAGGGAAGGATACACAATGATCCAGAAGACCCAATGAGGGAGCGAATGTGGGCAGCCACGCCTTCATTTTCAAACTAAAACGGGGTCTTCGATATTTCCAAAAGTCTCCGTTTTTGAGGGCCCAAAACGTCGGAATAGTGTAGACGACAGGTGTAACCGTAGCAAAAGTTACGCATTTTAAAATGAAAATGCACTAGTGTAAACAGGGACTTAATGTTACAGCTTTACCTTTTGCTGTTACAGAGTTCTGACACTGGAGACTCCTTCCAAAAAGGCTAAATAAACATTTACTCACAGAAAGCTTCACCATGTGAACAAATGCACTTGTTTTTGTGGGGTATCAATCCCACAAGTCTCTGTCTAAGGTGTTACTATATAAATAATAACACATTAAAACAAGACCAATAATATTAACCTGTGGTTTGCTTTGCAGCCAGCACTACTGTCAGATTCATGCTGTTATAGAAAATTAATCAACATCTTCTGACCAATCAGAATCAAGAATTCAAATGTGAAGTGGTATAAGGAATTATAATATTGTCACATTTAAAAATCTATAATAGCTGCAGCTGATAATCTGGAAGTGGTTAAAATCTATTCAGAAATGAAAACAACAGTTCCCTTTAAACATTTACATGTATTGCTTAGCAAGTCCAACATGAAGTAATAATAAAAACGTGTATAAATACAAACCAAGAGCATACAAGAGCAATGTGGTTGGATTTGATCTCATTTCACACAGACACTAGCTCGTCTCCAACCTTAACCTTCACACAATGCCGTACAAAGTAGTATGAATTGTTCCAAAAGTTTGAGTCCATTTTGGTTAAATGAACTATGTATCAATTCTGCCCCTATGCATTCCAAATAAAAACAATAACAATAAAGTAAGTTAAAATTATCATTCTCTTGGAATAATTTTCCATACTTCATTATATAGCAATAAGTAGTTGTTATACATTACCCTGCTGAAGGTCTTTCAGTAATTATTCTTCCTAATGAAGGCCACCACTGTGTCCCTTCCCTCTTTTCCCCCAAGTGGCTGATATTGAAGAGGGAACTAGGCTGCAGTGAAAAGGTGTGGCCTCAATTAAATTTCCAAGGTGAGATCAGAGGACTTTAGGATTCTGGAGGTGAGTAAAATGCAAAGCAGCATAGTTACAGCAGGACAAGCTTAATTAGAACTATTACAGCAGGAGTGTCTAGGAGTCTAGTGATGAGAAGTGATCCTGTAGCAGCTCTGTATACAATCTTGCCTGATTAACGAATGTTAAAAGAAAGAGATGAATGTCCCTGTTTGGAATCAAGCTCCAGGAAAGGAGAAACCAAGATGAAAACAAAATACCAACATGAAAAAGATACCTGGAATTGATTAATGATCAATGTGGCTAAGAGTTTCAGGTTTAAAGAAAATATATTAGACTTGTTTACTTAGAACAGGAGGGTAGATATCAGGGGCAGCGCATACCTAGGGGAAAGTGGGGCAGACCTCCACAATATACAGTATCAGCCATCTTCATAAAGTTCTCATTTGCAACTCCATATATTTTAATTCCATTGAAATACTAATGACCTTTTTTGAGTGACCAGTGATTTTTAAAAATTATTGGCCTTTGACAGATACATAAGTATAAGTCAATATTCCACTGATTTGCTTGCATTTCTAGATGTTGTGCAATCACAGGGCAGCATGTGTACTGCCCCATTTAGCCCATAGAGTTATTACTGCACTTAGTGGTTACAAATAGAGGCCCATTGGAGCACGACTCACTCTGCCCCATGGTTGGGGAAGGAGCAGCAAACAGAACAGTTAGTGACAGGCTTGCCAATTTTGTGGGTTTTACGCCAAATTGGGTAGAGAATACTCTACATTCACCGAGATCTTCTATTATAGCAAATAATTGGAATCAAAGGTAATAAAGTTCCACAAGCATAGACCAATTGTAACTGTAGACAGTGGCTCTACGGTTATAGATGTACAGAATAAATTGTCTTTTGAGATATTTTGCAGATTGGGGGAGGGGAAAGATTGGGATAGGGGAAAAGGATGTAATGGAGTGGGTACTGTCCATATATCAGAAATGCATGTATAACACAGTGACACTGTCTCCCACTCAAAGGCTGACAAAAAGAATAAAAATGTATCTATCGATTTTAATGACCAAATTGTTTTTGATATAGTTGGCCTAGAAATTTTACAAAAACATGGCAACCTCTGTTAATGAAATTAGCTCTTCTGCACGCACCTCTATCACACCTGCTGTATGGAACACAGTTGAACAACTAAGATTACTCAAAACAAGCTGCTAGATAACTGTATTTCGTAAAATCCCAGGTGCTTATTACGGAGTTATTAACTTTTGACTTAAATTTGTTTATGGCCATGAGCCAGTGCTGGTAGATATTATACTTGCTGTATGAAAATCTTTGTCAGAAACCTTATAAGAAGGAAAGCTGTTTAAGTGCTGAATAATCAGATAATAGAGTCAGAGAGTATTATGTTGCACTAACTGTGTGAAATTTGCTTACTTTAACAGTCCAAAAGACCCGTATAATGTCAAACGTACATGTAAAGAGTCGTATTTTATAACTTTTTCGACATTGTGTAAAACAGGGGTAATGGACAGGAATGTTCCTAAGATATAATGTTTTCAATGCTCCTAAAGACTTTAACTATCATTTCAGTCAAACTGTTTAGCTATTCAGGAATTTATTTGGGTGGTAAGTATGGTTTTTGAGTGCATTTAACAACAGCTGTTTAGCAATATAGTAACCATCATAACTGCACAAATTACACAAATTTAATAAAAACATTTATGAAACAGCCATACTGTGTGAATACATGTTTCATTTGATTACATTTGGTTAGGCTAGCTTGAAATACTAAGAAACAGCAGGAGGAAATGAAAATGTACTCTTTAATATGAAAATTAGCAGATCTATTGACATCAAATCTATAAACCTCACATTCAATCACTTTCAGTAACCACTTTATCCAGGTCAGGGTTGCTGTGGATCGAGAACCTATTCTGGGAATACTGGGTGTAAGGTGGGAAAACCACTCAGAATGGTACACTAGTCAGGGCAGGGCACCATGCACAAACATCACATTCAATCATTCATTCACACATAAAGGCAATTTAGCATAGCCAAACAACCTTCTGGAATGTTTTTGGGCAGTGGGAGGAAACCAGAAAACCCAGAGGAAGCACACACAGATGTAGAAAAAATCAGAAGACACTGTGCCTCGCTCCTATAAAGCTGCAACACTAAAAAAAATTCTCAGCTTCAAATGACCATGAAGTTAGGCAGGAAAGAACACTGCTAACATTCAGTCACCTACTGTACAAGCACACTTTCAGAGTTTAATACAAAGAGAGCTCAGTACAGTACAAAAAGAGATAAGCCAGGAAGCAGCAGTACGACTACACAAAGCCACCACTCCCCTATCCACTGCCACAATAGTAGTGTTGGGTCCAAGTCCACCTTTGTTGAGTTTGAGTCAAGACCAAGTCCTTAACCAATGAAGTCTGAGTCCCAAAGGGGCAAAGTTAAACACAAGTCTGAGTCCTTAATGGCCGAGTCCAAGTCGAGTCCGGCAGAGTCCAGAAAGTAATTAAATTGAAAAAAGATTTGAAATTGTAATTGTAAACTAAACACTGAGCTGTAAAATTAATATTTATAACCTTCACAAACCAATGGCAACATAAATGTAACAAAAATACCACTATTACATCATGCCATTTAATATTTTTTAGAGTATTTATTAGAATTTTTTAAATATTCATTAGAGTTACATTTAGCAGCATGTCATAACAACAAGCTTCATGCTTTATTATTGTTTTTAATCTGTCTATGAGTGACAACAAACTCATTTCTGAACACAGCTCTGTTCTTGTAACTTTTTTCATTTTAATTCCTAAAATGAAAAAAAAAAAATCTCTATCAGCAGGGTTTATGAGATTTACTACATTAAGAAGTACATTTAACATTTTACATGAAATCCAAGACTGGAATAATTAAATGCTAATGTTTAGGGGTGGGCGATATGACTACAATCTTATTTCACAACAACAATTTGTTTTCTCAGTAGTTGTTGTTGTTGTTATTCTGTTTCTCACTGTTCAAATAAATCTACCATTAAAATTATAGAATGATTATTTCTTTGTCATCAGTGGGCAAACGTACAAAATCAGCAGGGGATCAGATACTTTTTTCCCTCACTGTATATATATATATATATATATATATATATATATATATATATATATATATATATATATATATATATATATGTGTGTGTGTGTGTGTGTGTGTGTGTACTGAAATGTACTGAAGGTTAATGTTCGGTTTGTTTGTTTGTTTGTTTTTAAACTCAAGTAAAAGTAGTATGATTTAACTATACTCAAAAAAGTACCATTACAATGAACCTGTACTTAAGTTGTCATGGACTGGAGGAGGTGGATGCAGGTGCAAATAATTTGTTGTGTAAAGTAAATTTCAATTAGATAAATAAATATAAATAACGCAAAGACAGTTATGAACTGTCAGAAACGGACACTTAGCTAGATTTGCTAGTTGGATATAGCATGAGAATACTCACCCTCAACTTTGTCTGTGTAACTTGAATTATATAATTTGAAGCCCTTCTTCTTCTTAGTGTTGGGTGTAATAGCTGACTGCCTTCCAAAACTATTAATGTAATTCACATTAATCTGGGGAAGCTCTTGTAAACAGCGAGTGTAATATGCCATACTCTCCTGTTCCATCTTCATACAGTTATCGCCAATAGCGAAACAGCTTCCGGCACGGCACCTGATATAACTGCGCTGGCTGAGACAAAACGCGGAAGCGATTGTGCATAGCACAATGAGGCGGCTTTCTGTGTGTGCACGGAAAGCTCCCTGGTCAGAAAGGGAGCTGTTTATTAATTTCTTGTTATCTTAATTTTATGTTGTTATTTATTTTTTATCTTTCTTTTAATGTTTCTTTTGCATGACACAGACTCGACTGTACTCAGAAAAGTCCAAAAGTCCGTGTCCATGTCAGATTCGAGTACAAATTTACCAGAGTGCATGACAAGTCAGAGTTCCTTCATAATTGGACTCAAGTCCGAGTTCGGGATAGAGTACCCCAACTCTACACAATAGTAGAAGATTGAGTGGGTAGTTCAGGTAAGACAGCCAAAGCTATCAGGCAGAGCTGTAGTGTTAACTGAGTGGAAAACTAATATTCTTTACTGAACGAGGCTGTGTAAAGCTAAAGGAAGAAATCCATATCCTTCTCACACCTGATGTGTTATTTCAGGTCTAGTCAGCTATAAGGCATATAGGAAAATAAGAAGTTTAACATCTTCAGTCAAACTAAAGGCTGTTTATGCAAAAAGGCCTACTGTCTGGACCTGATATATATATATATATATATATATATATATATATATATATATATATATATATATATATATATATATATATATATATAGGCAAAAATCACATTTTACTTTACAAGGTTTCTTTGCTGACAGGGTCTATATTTTGCTCTTAAATGAGTAAAAAGGTTGAATTATTTGTTATTTTTTTAAGCATAGCATAAAAATGACAAAAAAAGAATGACAGAACTTACCTTTTTCTTCCCATGATCTCCAGAAAATTCAGATAATACAACTTCCTGTTGAACATGTGGGATAACATCTGGGATATTAACAATTTTATAGTAACAGACGAGTAAATATTGTTCGTAACCTGTAATTGGTGACTCATGGAAAAGGATGTTACAATTAATTCTTTTTACAGTAATGTAAAAAGAATAACATTACTAATGAATATATTTCAATGTAAAGGGTAGTTATAGTGGATTTACATGACAAATGCTGTTTTCTAAGTCATGCAGAGATTTTATTAATGTTTTATACACATATTTGTAAATCACCCTTGAACTGAGGAGGTAATAGGCAATAACACAAAAATGTCACATTCCACACCGCACATTTTCTTAACTTCTTATTCTTTTGGGTATTGATCTACGTTTACATTCTAATTGATTTGCTGTATATCCCAACCCAGATTGATAAGAAACCCAGCTAAAATGATTTGAGGTCAAAAGTGCTGCTTGTAAAAAAAAAATTAAACCCACCTCTATGGCCAGTGAGCTGATCCCCTGGCCAAAGAGGTGTTTTTTCTTTCTTTTGGTACTTCAGGAGTCTATCTATCTTTGTGCAGATTTTAATATGGATATTAACTGCACAGATGAGAAAGCGGGCATTAAAAACTTGCTGAACAGTGTGATATATTGTAGCCTTTTTTATGTAGGCCAGGGTAATGTACCATACTAATCACATAAAGTAATAATTTATTAATTGCATTGCAGGGTTCTTCACTATGGCAAGTTCATCGTGCTGGATTGCTCAGTGGTTAATGATATAAAGAATCATATTTAGCTAAATCAGTTTTCAGTACTGGCTGAAATTAGTTTGGGGTGTCTATACATGTATGCACCATTGAGTAACTCACCACGAATCATGAAAATGTAGCACAAGATTGAATGAGGGAGGGTTGGATTTAGTTTGAGGTCATACACATGAAGAAAATGTACATATGCTAATTTACACACCCAAATCTGCGTAATTATTCTTATAAATTGTGATCTAAAACTATCTAAAACTACTAAAACTGTCAAACACCACAACCACTTCTCAAAACTACTTCTCAAAATTTCTTTTATCAAATCACCTGCATTGTCAAATACATTGTTAAATAGAGCACAATTTAGAAGAACATAACAGCTGGTATCATTTCATTAGGAGCACTATATGATAGGCATCCATTAGTCTGTCTTGTATGTGCCGATTGTATGGATTTGTGGTGTAATAAATGATTTAGTTCAATATACTATTTGCAATTAGCTAACTACTACAAATTTGACATGCAAGTTCTTATCCATTTGGCTTTGAACTAATAATCTGTTTTGGCACAAAGTATGTAAACATTTTTGGCTGCAAAGATACATAGTTTTTCTGGAGACAGACATAAGGATTTTGAAGACACGACATCTTGAAATTTACTTTACATCTTGAAGACATCTTGACAAATTTGATCAATTATGGCATAATGATTTACCAACTCCCTGTTGACTATTTGGATAATATGAACAATAGGCTCGATCCAGTCCTCACTACGTTCAACCTCTGGCCCACAGAAATCATCTGGAGGAATAGATCTCAACAGCAGCAGGAATAAAGACTCAGCTCTACAAACAGTTTTTGTGGCCTAGGTGTGGCCACTTTCTACCCATGCTTTATGCTTTAGTGTAATATTACAGTGTACTGAAGGGTGTGATAAACATGTGATTTGTCCTTCCCATGTATCACATGCTCAATTCGGTACAGGGAGCCAAATTTTAATATAAATTATTAGAAGCTATAAATCATCAATACAGTCTACTCTGAACTCACACAGTGCAACAGTGATTGGATACAGTATGCATCACTCTGATGGCATCAGTAAAATATGTTAAATTAACAAGCATTTATTATCTGCACTTTACCACATTATTGGTACGTTTCCTAGTGTATTATAGCAAGGCTTTTATGACTATTCAGACTGATTTTCGTAATGCAGCCTTTGTGTTTGTACTACAATGAAAAAAAAAAAAACATATGCACAATTTATACAGAAATCTTCTCAAGCTGGTACATATTTATTAGAATTGCATATTGTGATGCACAGATATATAAGGAATAACTGATCATGGGCCACTGAATTATTAGAAAATAATCTAGTGATCTGCAGTTATTGGAGAAAATAGTGATCTGCAGTTATTGGAGAGAGAGAGAGAGAGAGAGAGAGAGAGAGAGAGAGAGAGAGAGATTTTTATTTTTGTTTCATCCTGATAATATAAAAATAGAACAAATAAATAAATAAATATTGATAGGCCTATTTGTTCACAACGTTTCCCCTGTTTTCCATTCCTGGAAAATCTAAATTGTCTGCCATTTTATTTGTTGTTATGTGTGTGTGCTGTGGTGGACAGTAGGCTAACTTTTCCATTATTTCATTTAACTTGGCGAAGTGATATGGAATTGTAATGTGGTCAAGACTACTTTAGCTGTGCACATCTCAGAACATCTGTCAGCCAATTCGAAAAAAAAAAAAAAATTTATATATATATATATATATATATATATATATATATATATATATATATATATATATATATATATATATATATATATATATATACATGTATACAGAGCTATTAAATTTTCAAATCAAGGTAAGAAGGTGTTGATTAATTTTCTATAATAGCACTGCTTTGGCTTTTGTGTCAGCATACTATATACTAATGTGCTCGTTGAAATACATGATCATTTTTATAGTAACAGCTCATTCACAAGCACTTGTATGGTGAACAATCCACATAATCTAATTCTAATAATAAATGAATTTTAAAAAATATTTGTTTGTTTTTTAAAGCAAACCATTTAATATTTGATTTGATGATCATGTCTGTTAGGAGCTGTTTATTTAACATTTATAGAAGGAGTCTCAGTTGTCAGTGTTTCGTAAAGGCAGTAAGTTTTCCACCCCTGGAAAATCTTCAGGAGAGTTTGGACCTTCCAGTTACTGGGCAACATGATAAGGTTTGTTTTTGTCATATTTAGATAAGAGAGTGAACAAAATGGGGATTGTGAGGGAACAACTGTTTATGGATGCTCTATTGTAAGATATTACAGAAAGTAATGTTTGTTTCACAATATTAAATGAACTAAAAATGTTTAAAAAAAAAGTATGCTGTCATTCATTGGAAAATTAAAAATCATCATTATTGGCAAATTGCAGTGGTATAAGAGCAATAAAATGTTTTAGTATGTGCTGTTATGGGAAAATAATTGGGGTGCATTGAGCCAGAACACACCATTTTATTTTATTTTTACAGTATGCCCCAAAGTGTTTTATTCCATATGTAATATACTGAAGAACATTATAAAACATGTTCATTTATTCAAGTAATTATGCTTACAGTTTTGTTATGAATGTAATAAGTGAATTCTCCTTGTGTTTATTGCCCTGCAGGGAAGCAGTTTCGATATATATCCTGATGACTTGTCTTTCCCTCTGTGAAGTGGTAATAAACATCTTACTGGCACTGTTATGAATTAATTACGGTGGCAGCAGGCCGGGGTTAGGAAGAAGGGCAATGTCATCTGCTATCAGAAGCCTGGATTTAATCTCTGCCTGGTCGATCTGGAAATCCAATCAACCTTGCCTTTTTGCCTAATAAATCCTCAATGAGAAGCACATGTCAAATTAATGCTGGAGAGAATTTCTCCTTTTTTTCATCTCTCCTTTTTTTGTGCCTCATTTGTGAATCAGAATTCACTTTTGGGATTTACAGCACTGTTGTGGTTTAAAATGTTACTTCATTTCAAGTGCCATTACATGGATTGTTTCAAACAATTCAACACATGTGGTATGTTTATGTGAATCATGAAACAGATCTCTGCTTCATAAAGTGTGAAAAATAAAAAGATACTGTTTGCACCATTCCCAGAGTTGAGAGAACATCTTGTTCATTGAGTCAGCTCTCCACAGATGATGAAAGCTCATTTAATTACTAGTTAAACCAATATTACTATATTATAAACCTCCCTGAAGTTCCCTGTGTTAGGTATTTAAAGTTATTTCTCATCCAGGCAGCTCAAATCCAGGTTTTGGTATTACCTACTTAAGGTGTGTTCACACATACAGCGATTTGCAATGACCGTGCAAAGACTATTCATTTTAAATGAGATTTGGTGACTTCCGGCGATATGAGCGACGGTGACCATTGGCGATTAGATTTGAGCATGTCCAGCGAAGCGACAAAGTTGAGAAAAGATTAATTTTATGCAAATTTGGAGCAACTTGGTGCAGCGACTACAAATGGGATTAAAGACAATAGAGCGCACTCACTCACTTTTTGTTGCAATCAAGCAAAATCCCAGTGTAGCTTCGCCGCCCGGGAACAAGCAGCACCAGGCCGGACACTTCACCCAGGAAAGACAGAAGTCACGGCTGGAGAGCTGAGGTCCAGCTCCGGGTCACCATCGAACATACAGGTGCCTCTCAAAAAATTAGAATATAGTGGAAGTTTTTTTTTTGTTTGTTTTTTTTAAATAATTTAATTCAAAAAGTGGACCTTTTTCAATAATTCATTACTCATAAAGTGAAATATTTCAAGCCTTTTTTTATGATTACAGCTTACAGCTCATGGAAATCAAAAATACAGTATCTCAAAATATTAGAATAAATAATTTATAATATCAGAAATGTCACAGTGTTGCATTCCTAGTGTCAAGCCACTTCTGAACCAGAGATAACATCAGAAGCGTCTTACCTGGGCTAAGGAAAAAAATAACTGTACCGTTGCTCAGTGGTCCAAAGTCCTCTTTTCAGAAGAAAGTAAATTTTGCATTTCATTTGGAAATCAAGGTCCCAGAGTCTGGAGGAAGACTGGAGAGGCACAGAATCCAAGTTGCCTGAAGTCCAGTGTGAAGTTTCCACAGTCAGTGATGATTTGTGGTGCCATGCAATCTGCTGGTGTTGGTCGACTGTGTTTTCTAAAGTCGAGAGTCAATGCAGCCGTCTACCAGGAGATTTTAGAGCAGTTCATGCTTCCATCTTTTGACAAGCTTTATGGAGATGCTGATTTCCTTTTCCATCAGGATTTGGCACCTGCCCACAGTACCAAAGCTACAAGTAGCTGGTTTGCTGACCATGGAATTACTGTGCTTGATTGGCCAGCCAACTTGTGTGACCTGAATTGTCAAGTGCAAGTTAATATCAGCTGGGTTAGTAAATTGATGGTCTATAAAAAGGCTTTTCGTCACACAAGAAAAAGCTCATGATAGGTAGAAGCAAAGAGCTCTCCCAAGATCTTTGCAACCTTATTGTTGCAAAACATATTAATGGAATCTGATACAGATGTATTTCAAAACTTCTGAATTTTCAAGTAAGCAGCATTGGGGTCATTATCCGCAAGTGGAAGCAACATCACTCCATCATCAACCGGCCACGTACAGGAGTGCCTCACAAGATTTCTGACCAGGGAGTCAGAAGAGTAGCCCAAGAGCCAAGGAAGGAGCTCCAGAAACACTTGGAGGCAGCAGGTACCATCGTCACAGAGAAAACAATAGGCAATGCACTCCACCGCCATGGCCTCTATGCACGCTCACCCCGCAAGACACCATTACTAAAGAAAAGGCATGTCGAAGCTCGTTTAAAGTTTGCTACAACTCATTTGGACAAGCCTATTAAATACTAGGAGAGTGTAGTCTGGTCAGACGAGAGCAGAGTTGAACTTTTTGGCTGTCATATTACACACCATGTTTGGAGAAGAAGTGGCACTGCATATCCCCCTAAAAACACTATACCAACAGTGAAGTTTGGAGGTGGAAGTATCATGGTGTGGGGCTGTTTATCAGTGCATGGTAATGAATACATGGCATGGGATCTGAGACCATTCCTCCATACAGAATCTCTCCAGAATCTCTCCACATTTTGAGGTCCACACTGGTAGACTGTCCTCTTCAGGTCACCCCAAAGGTTTTCTATGGGGTTCATGTCAAGGGACTGGGATGGCCATGGCAGGACCTTGATTTTGTAGTTGGTAAACCACTTTAGTCTAAAGTCATGTGTTGGCAGGATGAATTCTATCCAGCCATGATCCTGATAGAAGTCAACAAGGTGACCTCCCAGGTTCAGTTACGTTAGACTTCAACAGCATGGCCTCCCATGCCATGTTCCTGTCTGAGGTGAACTGCCCGTAGCGTGACAGCCTGTGCTTCAGGGTTGTCATTGCTTATGGTTACACATGTGTTATGTTTTATGTACACATGTTTTATGTTCTGTCCCGTCTCTGCCCCTGTTATGTTATTAGTTCTTTCCTAAAGTCTCAGCTGAAAGTTTTTGTTAAGGGCAAAGTATTGTGTGTTTCTGTGTCTTTATCACCAGATCTGAACTGAGCTTTTGATCAATGCATCATGGTTTTGATCTTGTTTTGTCCTGTTTTCTTGATTCTTGTCTAAGCCCTGTTTATGCCCATTTGCCAATCGCCTGACTCTTCGCATGTTTTTTTTTTTACAAAATTTTTGCCTTTTGATTTGGAATTGTCTGCCTGTCTCTTTAATAAAAACTTAAACTGCACTTGCATCTGTCTGATCCTCCATTACATGACACATACAATATCTCAAACAGAAGTAAAGTTATAGCATTTTAAAACCTGGTTACCACCAAAAGTGAAAAGAGAGAAATTCATATTTGAGGATTACTTTCTGACCACACCAGCCTACCTCTGTATTTGTAATGTAATCTACTTGTAGAAAACAACATTACTGTGAAATTTTAAAGAATTATACTGTAAGTTTACAATGGGAAATGAGTTCTCACTCTGGTTACTTGAGGTAAAATTCTCTCACTGCATTTAAACACGAACTTCATCTCTCTCTCTAATCTTCATCTCTCTTCACTTGACTGATCACTCTTCATGCTAACATTGGTGGGGAAATAATTGTTGATTAATTTAGTCAGTTCTGTTCTGTTTACTAAATTTGTTTCTTTTTTAAACCTTTTTATTAGGTCATTTGTACATGTACACAGTGTGCAGTAGTTCTCCATTTTGATGATGATGTGACAGCGGCAGTGCAGAAGCATTGCAGACATTTTGACATGAGGTGTCTGATTACAAATTGAATAGGCTTATGTTTGATTCAAGATTTAGACATATTTAGGCAGACTACATTTACTTGTTAAACTGGCTCCAACATGATCTTTCTAGGCAGACAGCCAATGCAAGGTTATAAAGTAACCTAAAAATATTTTTATGTGCTTATGAATATATTTATGTTTCCTTAAAGTAGAGATCTCAAAGTATATTATTGGCAGAAGAAATTTATTTTGGTCAAAATACAGATTTAGTGACATCCTATGGGACTACCACATGCATTTCAAAGACCATGGTGTAAAAATTGTCTCTTTCTAAAGAAACCTATATTAATGTGGTTTTAAAATAGTACTTTAACACAATGCAAACTATACAAATACTATTATCTCTGAGGTGTATCCTGTATCATATTATACCTCATTATTGTAAATAGTATTTTACTTTTGATGACTATGGACCATGCACTGTAGTACTCATAGCTGCCAATCACTTTGGTATAAACTATGCAGTGTGCAGTGCAAAATTCACAAGTAACTTCTACACACATTGCTGTGCACATATTACACATACAAGGGTAGAGAGTACTTCAATAGTAAATGTAAGTGATTACCGCAGTGTAGTACACAAGGTTATTGCATTTATGTGAAATCTGTTATTAAAAAGTAGAACCTGTATAAGCTTGTACAATAACAAGCCCTTCCCAGTCAACACTATAAGTATGTAATTTGTTTAATTTAATTTGAATCTCTTTTTTTTCTTTTTTTTTCTTTTTTAACTACAGTAATAATCATATAACGGGAGGTTTTGAACCACTGCTGGTGGGAGCAGAGCAGCTATGAGTGTTTCAAGACCAGTAATGGGTTGCTGCATCATTTTCACACCCACTGCACCTCCCATTAGGCAATGCCCAGGGGTGCCGTGTAGGTCCCTGTCATACTATTATACCCATTGCATTGGTCCAGTGGGCAGAGATGTAACCATGGAAAACACGAGTCAACGAGCGCACAGAGTTTGGCAGTCCTGTGAATCATGACATCCAGCACTTTGAATAAAGTGGGGGACCAGGTTCAATCAAGAGATAGTGGCAACTGCCAAACTATGCTGACATGATGTATGACTCTCACTGACAGATATTCTCTTAAATTTGATAACATGGTGGAATAATAATCATGTATGTAGAATTCTGATGGCAGGCTGTTCTTGATGTGCTCTTATCTTCAGTAAGAAGGTAAAGACAAGACAATGCCAAGTCAAGTGTGCAGACAAAACATTTGAAATTAAAACTGATTAGTGCTGAGCTGCATTGCCCTTACATCAGACTTGAAGCCTTGGCATAATTAGGTCATAATTAAGGTCAATACAAAGCTAACCATGTCAGTTTACAAGTTTGACTTCTTGTTTGAGTCATATTCACTATTGTCATATTTTGTGATAATTCCTTATTGTGATAATTTATGATTATCAGAACAGCTAACTATACCCCAAAGCTGGATCTCTGTCAGAAAAGAAGAATCATAAATCCAATTTGACCTGAGGGATAGTGGGAACTAAAGACTAATGTCTTGGATGGGAATAAGATGCTTAGTATGTCCGTCATACATCAAATTGGGTGAAAGTAAACTTATTGAAAACATCAGTCACTGAACTTGTATCCAAATAGGACTCTGATTAATCTCTTGCTGACCTGCATTGAGTCACACTGTATTTTTTCTCTGGAAAGTACATAGCTGTTGGTTACTATAGATAGCTAAGAATTAATATGGTATTATATATATGGAATTAACAGTGAACTCATAGAGTGAATATACGGAGTTCACTATTAATAATAAAGAAAAATGGTTCCCATTAGGGTTCTTTGAATAGTACTAGTTTCTTCTCTTCCCAAAGAGTTTCTACCTGCAATCCAATCTGATTAATACATTCTCATTCATAAACTTAATAAATCATAGAACATTTGATCAGTAAGAACGTTGTTCTTCTAAGACTGTACAGTGGGTGTTGCCAACTGGCAGACCATGGCCTGGATGCAAACCCAGCAAAGTATTTTAGTATACTTCACTGAAAAAATGTTGCAGTATAGTGTTCAATATAATGGGGAAAAATTGTCATAGTTTAGCAATTCTATCAACTGCAATGGCTTTTGTATCAAATCCTCTATTGAAGTTTATCCAATCACAAGCTTTTAGGTAAATTATTCAGCTAAAGACATCTCCTCGGATCAGAGACTAGCTACAGGGCTAGATATTAGTTCAGAAAGGGGAGAGTTTTCACCGCTTTACATTCATTTTTCATTTAATTTACCCTCTCTGGCTGGTTGGTGAAGTGATTATATGGCTTGTGCAAAATAAAGAAAAGTCATTAATGAAAACAATGAATGGGCAGAGAAGCATGCATTTACCTGCTTCAAGTTCAAAACTAATGTATCTAATCTGTTCCGAGTCCATGGCACTAGTCAAAAACAGTAACCACTAAGATATATATAACCACTTTGAATTTATAGCCATGAACTAATAACTAATTGGTAAGCGTAAAAAGGTAACTGTTGTCATTCAGTAATGTTAGTTACTTATCCAGACCTTTGTCAGCAAGGAATTTTATTCAACTGGACCTGCACAAATTTAGTTGAATACAATTGGTGTACATAATAATAATTCTAGTGACAAATAATATATTGGTAACTGCAACTAATATCTCATATTAACTAGAATTTTTATTTTAAAACAACGGATTATTAAAGTCCCTGAGAGGATTATGTGCTGAGCCTTGGTTCTTTGGTTGGGAGGTTTTTCCTGTTCTATTCTATTCTATTCTATTCTATTAAAGCATCAACAACAACAAAAACTTTACTGAAAGTCAAACGATGAGATGTCATAGGGGACTGAGTTGTGTGGCGTTGTGATTTCTCATGCATTACAATAATTTGCAGTAAATGGGACACTCCATCTCATTGTTTCTTTCTGAGGTTGACATTGATATCATCATTATCATCATGGCTGCAGGGTATTTTTCAGCAATATCCCTTTACTTAATTCCCAACAACAGCCATGAATTATGGGGGATTTTTTTCTGACCTTCCACTTGACATTTCCCTCTATATCAGTTGGAGATAAGGATCTTGGTGAAGTGCAGGGACTGTCTGTCTAAACACATCAGAACACACACACACACACACACACACACACACACACACACACACACACACACACACACACACACACACACACGGGGGGGGGACACAAATCAAAAGTTTACTGTCAATCATACCCAAATATTATTGCTTCATTTCATGAATTTGGCAACCACCTCATATGCATTCAGATAAGATTCTAAAAGAGAAGCTTATGGTATTCACTGGTATTCCAGCTAAAGTACTGCACACACTGATTTCTGGAGACCATTCATATTACCTAATGGTCCCAGTGGGGCCTTCAAAGATTGTTTGCATTACTTAGCAGACACCTCTTGTTTTCCACTGGGGAAGGGGGAATGATGTTGCTGTGCAGTGGGGATATCCTGTCGGTATGTTGCACTCTGTGTTAGATTTGTACTTGGTGTTGGCACTGGATCTCTGTGGGAATTACACTGCAGATGAACTCTGTCATGATTCACACACAACCTTGCCGCATGTCATGAAGCATTTGCAGCACCAGGAAATGGGGAATATTCCACTGTTGGAATAAAAAGTTGGGAAACACACAGAAAAAAATTACATTTTAACTTGAAGACTATGACTTAGAGAGTAAAATGAACAGCAGTACACCAAATTACTGTGCAGTTGCAGGGGCAGCTTTTATCCAGTCGGACAGTTTACTCCTGGAAATAAAGGAAAGGAAAAGAAAAAAAAAAAAAAAAACACAAGATGGGAGTGGGGGGCGGCATTGGGGGTGGGGGGGGGATTTGGATAATCCATTTTGGATTGTAATTATCAGGAACTCATTACATTCTTGATTTTAATTCTGTTAAATAGAAGAATAATTTCTTCTGTCAGATTGAAAAATTGTTTATCCAACTAATTAATTTCTCAACAGAATATTTGCATTTACATTCTATGCTTTTGTATTGGCTGCTAGCAAACATTGTTGATGCAAAATAATGAAAGTTTTATTTATTTGTCATTGTACCATTTTCCCAAGAAAGTGGTAATTTTTCAAAACTCTTAGTACAAAACCACAAATTTATCCCACGTGTAACATAGCTAGTCATACTTTCAAAACCTGATGTCATGCTTTCATTAGAGTTGTACATATTTTCTTTCCACAAAATCATTGTTTCAAAACAAAAGATTTTTGTAACATGTAATGAGAACATTTAGTGTAATCACCAAAACACAACAGTATGATCTTCTTTCAATTTAGTACTTTTAACAATCAGTTAATACAACAGAAAACAATGCAAGATACACATTTCAAATCACCCTTGGCTCTGAATGAATGTTACTTTACTGTAATACAGTGCACACAGTCATCACAATAGATATTACACTTAAATTATCCCACCAAATTGGCAAAAGCCATAAGAAAAACATTTATACAACAGGTAAAATATTATCAGAGAACACATCAAAAGTCATTTATGCAGGAAAAATATTTTATTTTACAGAATTTTACAATAGTGTGGCTGCATTGTGAAACAAAATAAATGTAAACAATTTAGTGTAAATGGAGATAATCTCAAATTAATTAACATCAAGCCTGTCTTCAACATTTGGTCATAAATTTTCATCAGCATCACAGTGAAGATCCTCGTTGTTCATGCACCGTGAACAACAGCATCTAGCATTCAGCATCTAGCTCAATCACCCTCTAAAAAAAGATAATTTGGTTAGCTCTTTTACAAAGTATAGTTGACATTGGTAGTCTGTAGTACAGTACTGTAAGTATCACATATGTAAAAACTGAACATACAGTACACCACATAGCGCTGTACCTGAACATATACTGCATGCCGTCGTTTCACCCGTGCATTGTTTCTCTCAATAGTCATCAGGTAAATTTGTTTCAGAGAAACCTGGTGCTTCTTTGAAAGGCAGGCAATAGTTGGAAGACTGATAGATGCCACATTAGTAAAGGTGTCACTGCTCTCCTCAATAACCTGCTTTATTTCACCCTCACAAGACCGGTCCACTGGGAAAATTCCAGAACTTCCCAATGGCCAGTCTGTGCCTGCCCATATCAACACACACACACACACACACACACACACACACACACACACACACACACACACAATTATTATTTTAAACAATACATGGAGGTTTATGTGTATTCACTGGCAGTAAGATTTTGTCGGAAAAAAAAAGCAATCAGTGTTTTAAGTGAGTAAATAACTACAAACATGCAACAGGTACTTTTTTAATGCAAGGAAAGTAAAGAAGCTACAGCTCCAAACACAACTTGCCACTGGTAGGTGATTTTTGTGTTACTATAAAATATGTATCGACAGTGGCCCAATTAGCTGTTGTGTGAACAATGGCACTTATTTTTTATGTTCTTTTTTCAAGCCAGAATACAGATATTTCTCCGATAATGATCATTAGTGCCACCATCTGCAGATCTTCCATGACCTCAGAGGGTATGTGAAGTTGTTAATGGGGTGTTGCCATTAACAACACAGAGAAAAATGCCAGTTGCTTTAATGAGTGGAAAGAAATTGAGAAATCTGCTATGGAATCGCAAAGATATTCTGAATGCAGAATGCTGTTTTCAGTCCTCCTCCAGCTGTAAAAGTGTTTACACCCTTTCTTTATGATGACCAGTTGCAGATAGATGTAATAAAAAAATCTAAATCAATAGACGGAGACCATTCTGTCTGTAAAAGAATTGCTCACATCTCTGTGTAGGCAGACATCCTCTCAGTCTCTTGTGAATATTAGGGGAGTAGTGAAATTCATTACTTTACTCAACAGGTGTTTCCACAGCAACCATCAAGTTGTTTCCCTAGCAGAGATTGATTAACACGCACATCACATACCTTTATGCAACACTGACAGCACAAGGTGAAATATAAATACAAGAGAGAAAGAACATAGGCAAAAAGGGGGAAAAAATACTGACAGATCTGGAGCTAGTGAAGGCCAGCAGAGCTGACCAGCATATTAACACCAAAGTGCCTGAGAGGGTCTCATCTACTCTTTCGCTCTCATCTGTGCTTTCTCTCTTTTCCTCTCTGAGGCAGAGTAGCATATCAATGCTTCACCTAAACGTCAGCCCCACTAAATGCTCTCTCATGAAGACATGAGAAGACAGGGATGCTTTGAGGGGGGCAAACAAGTGCTTGGCTAAACTAGTGCAAGAGCTCATGATGAAGCTCTTTTCACGGCTCGACAGCTATAGGTATTGGTAGGAGTCTCCACTCAACAATTGTATCAATCATGGAACTTGTAACACTAGATAGATTGTGCATAAATGGAAAAACTCCGCGTTCCGTCTCCCTCTGTTTTTTCTCTTCGCTGGGGATAGGCGGAGCTTAGCCTGTCTTTTTCTAGCTATCAGAGCTATCAGTGCAGACCAGTGTTGCCAATGTAGCGACTTTTCAGACCCCTTTAGCAACATTTTTTATTTATTATTATTTTATTTTATTTTTTTTTAACATAAAAAAGCGCGTAGCGACAAATCTAGCGACTTTTTGGACAAACTTTAGCGACTATCTAAATGAGGCCAGTTCTGTCCTGCAAGCGCGAGGTCTTGCTTTCCCGCTGCACTCCCACCTCTCTCTGCGTCTGCTCTGTTCAGTGAGTATCTGAGAGCCGGAGCAGCACATTCCGGTGATCTCACGGCAGCTGACACACACGTGAATGTAAAAAGAAGCAAGCACAGGTGTCCCACTGATTAATTTAACAATGTCATGGATAACGAGACGCGCCCTTCCTCCCAATTTATATAATTCGTATGCGAATGTTTTTAGACCGCAAGATTGCAAAATGTTTTACATGTAAAATAGGACACGGTATTACAGCCTAGTTCTCTTGTTCAAAGTAGTTATAGTGTTCAGAAAGAAGATACATTTTCAAGAAAGGGTATTTATCAATCAAAAAGTTAATTCATGTTCCAAAATGTTATTTATCCACAAAAGCAAAAATATCTATCTATCTAGCTAGCTAGCTAGCTAGCTATCGAAACAGATTACAGATTAGGTTATATATAGATAGATTTTTATATAGATTAAATAATCATTATACCTGGTCTCCTCCAATATGGGGGTGGGGGGTGTGGCCACATGATAGGGGAGGCTTGAGGGGGCTTTAGTTACAAAAGGTTGAGAACTTCTGCTCTACATTATTAATTATTACCACAAAATACAGCAGACCAAACCATTTTACAAAGCAGAGGGAATATGAATTTATCTGATGGGTTGAAAATGATGCATAGGCCTAGACCATCATGGTTTTATCAAACAGACGTATTTCAGACATTCCTATTCTGCATTTCAATGATCTAACATACCATTACTTTGTCAGTGTCACTGCTGATTTTATGAGATTCCATCCAACCAAAATTATCTGGCCAGCAATGGTGCTTGCAGTAACATCAGGTATAAAATGACCTACATGGTATGCATAACCAATAACATGACAGATTAATCCATGTATAAACTACTGTAAATGCAATTGCAAATGATTGCATAACCCCATGTTTTGATGTACCCTATGTTCAGAACATCCCTTTTCGATTATACAGTCAACTAAACTCACATTCAGTAAACCAGATTGCATTAAGAGAAAACATGCTTAGGTACATAATTTGTTGAATATTAATAAATATTGACATGAATCCAGTCAGCATGAAATAGTGTTTAATCAATAAGTCTCTTGGTATTTATATTAATGGATCCTAATTAATTTAGATTTATGGTAAATAAGTAACAAATTTGCCTTCTGGTCATTTTTGTGTAATTGCACTGCTGAATAATTTCATTCAAAATATAAACACAAAAGCATGATGTAAAGCTACATGCTATAATTATAGCTACACATGAATTATGTGAAGCAAAAATAAATAACATTAAGGAGTAAGCGGTAGTAGATGGATGGATGGATGGACAATAGCAGGAACAGTGAGAATATTAATCAAACTTTAATATTTATCTTTTTTTTAAACCATAATAGTAGATTCATAATATTAGAAACAACACAAAGCATATGGGGTGCTGAATGAATTAAACAATGAATGCTCACTGCATCATCATACTGCAAAGGTTAGAATAACATATTAATCAGATTTTAAAAATAACAAAATTAATGATAACATTACCTGAAATGGTTACTATCCACACTAGTAGGAGAGGTGAAAGTAGTCATCATCTTGTCTTGCTGAAAGTCATCACCTGAAGAGGCTTGACTTTGTGTCAGAATTAAAGTCCTCTTTCATGAGCAACAGTTTATATAAGCCTGCAGGAATTAGTTTTTTCCTCTGTGGATTACAATGTAAAGTTCAGTATTTATTATTATGATTATATATATAGTGAATATTTATTTTATTCTAACGTACCGGATTTTTCTGAAGTAGTATATTGTATGAGTGTGTGTGTGTGTGTGTGTGTGTGTGTGTGTTATTATAAGAAAAGATAAAGAATATGATTTTTACCCTTACAATGTTCTTTAAGATATCTTTGCAGTTTCATGCAGTGGATAGTTGGTCAATATTCAAGGTCTGTCGATCGACACGCTTACTGAATTCCTTTGAAGAAGTGGGTGAAGTGTGTTCCATTCACTGAAGAATCCCTTGCAGCTTGCAGCAAATGTGTAAATAAAATTGGACATCTGGGTGATAAATGAGTTCAAAGAGTTTGTCCTTCTAGCTTGTTTTCATGGAAAGAGAACATTGTCAACAGTGTTTCAAGAAAAAAAACAAGATTGCTGACTGTTTTTTTTTTTTTTCCCTCAGAATGGGTTTAATTAGAGTAATCAATGTATTTTACGTGTCAGTAATTTGATTATAGATTGTTTCTTTATTTCAGACCCTAACAGTGAACATTGACAGCCACTTGATATAGTTCTTTCTAAATTACACCAGAACTGGCTCAGAACTCAAAAACTGAAATAATGATAGAAATATTATCTGTGCTGGAAAAATGGCTACAACAAATAATATATGAACAGCAGACCCCTGAGTCCTTTATGATACAAATAATTATGGAATGTTTAGTCTACTCTTGCAGCTAATATTATTGCACTCGTAAAAAATATCAAAGGGCAGATAGAAAAAGAGATAACTTGCTCAAACACAAAGACATAAATAAGGATAAAAGCTTCACAGTTTACCTGGAAACAAGGTAATATTTCTTGTTATGTACAAATTGCTTTCCTGAAGATTTAAATGTAAATAATTAATGATGCTTTGATTCAAAAATGAGATTTCAAAAGTCCTATTATTTATATTTTTGTATTCAAGGTTTATTTCAACCAAAAACTTGCCAGTGAATAGATCAATAAATGGTGTCTTGTGCTTTCTCTGAACCATGTTTATGCATCAGATTTTGAGCTTGAAACAGATTAAAAGATTTTCTCCTTTCATTGATCCAGAAGGCCTTGAAAAAGACACATGGCATACTGACGAAGTCTATATGTGTGGGAAATAAGTGAAATCAGCTGCCTTGAATGCATGTTTTAAACATGAACAAAATTCAATGACACATTCAGTAGAAAGTCAGGGTTGTGATTTTACATAAGAAAATGAATATATTGCTTTAAAGACATTGAACATACAAGTGACAAAAATAAATAAATAAATAAACCACCACCACACTGCTTAGATTAAACCCTAGAGGACATAAAGAAAACATAAGGATGTTGTTGACACAACTACAGATGTCAGTGACTGTGATATAAGTTCAAGAATCTACATTCTTTGTAGGTAAAATAATATTCCTTCAGGTTTAAAAGAGTTTGCTGGATAAGCTGTACCATCGTTTTTGAGATGGAAAACTATTCAATCTTGTATATAATGATATCTATATACTTTGTCTTGCTCCAGAATCTCTGTTCTGCTTCAGAAGACATCCTGAAAACCCAGTTCCTTTCCATTTCTGTAGGATTGTCAGGTCAACCCAGCCATTGAACTCCAGTTCCTAGCACACACGGTGGCCTACAAACATAGCCACCACAGACTACACTTCCCAGAACTCACACACACTGCCTTGTTCTCAGTCACCTGACTTTTGATTGAGCACATCTGTTCACAATCACACAAGCTCAAAATCAGCCTTTAAAAAAAAAAAAAAAAAAAAAGAGAGAGAGAGACTTTCGCTCCCTCACAGTTTGTGAAGTACGTACTCAATCTACCTGCTTTTCTGATGTTACCAAGTCTGTTTTTGCCTGCCTTCGATATGCTGGTTTGACTTTGATTGTGTTGCCTGGGTTACGAGTTCTGCCTTGCCTAGTATATCCTATTTGTTGATCGTCAGACCTAAGCGTTTTTTTTATTATTTGATTCTGCATAACGTTTTTTGGATTGTTTTACCTGCAATTGCATCGATCACAGCCTACATTACATGAGAAGGATCATTTAAATGAACAGCTATCTGATCTAGGCACCAAGTTTCGCATAGCAAAGGCTCCAGACAGTAAGAACAGTGATGCAGGAAATGTCCCTTTTTATGTTGAACACCTTCATTAACCAATATTTATACCACCAATGAATATAATTATGCCTACATGAACCCAGGGGTGTAACCAGGCCCTGTGATTTTTATTTTAGCCCTTAATAATTCTCCACTTGGAGCGGTTTGTCACTATGTAACTGAACATCAGTAAAAGAAGATGGTGGTGTTGTAATTTTATATGTTCCGTGTAGTAGCTAAACCCATACAATTATAGCTTAGTTGTGCTTCCCCTCGGTTAGTGACACCAAACTAGCCTAGTTATAAAAGTTATTTATTTTATTGGTCTGGTAGTCCTGCAAACATCGATAACACCCGAGGCAAGTTTTCTGGTAAATCCAACTTTTTCTGATCATGTCATACACTGACAGCTAAGTTACCGCTGTTTCCATAACACAAAACTTAGGCTACTAACTGAGCTGGAAAAAATGCATGGAGAAGAATCTGGGCTCAGCCCTGGATGATTAACAGTCCAGCTAATGCACCTGCATGAACGTGTTCATTTATTTTGTACTTTGTTAACATTTACTTATGGTATATTAAAGCTGAATTTTGGTTTGCTAATGTTAACTTATGAATTAAATAAAATTAGTTAAGGGAACCTTAATCTAAAATATTACTGAAACCTATTAAGAAAACTAGAACCATTAACCACCAAAAGAGCATTTGAGGAACTCCTTTTTCTTTGGTTATAAAGAAATGTGAATTTATATAATTCCCTTAGCCTGTCTTCACTTAAATGGGAACTCAAAAAGATGTATACCGGATCATTTAATCCCATGGGATAGCCTCGATTATTAAAGTGTCAGCTTCAAGGTCCAATAGGGCAAACTCGTGGAAAAGTAGGAGGCCAGTACAGATGAATGAAATGAAATACAGCAAAGCAAATGGCTAAGGTCTAATATGGGCTAATATTCCACATACTTCCTAAACATCTCATGAATGGCACCTGCTCATGCATGGTCTTGTCCAGTATTAATAGAGGGTATGCACGTGAAATCACTGTAGCCGGAACACACGGTCATGTGGCAAAAAGATTGAGTGGCAGCATTAGTGTACAGTGTGAAAAGCTGTTGTGCCATCTACTGTGCTAACAGATTCAACAAGAATTGTGAACTATCTTTTTACAGAGTGCCAAAGAACCATTCACAGAAGTTGAGCAGTGTAAGTGTAAGTTCTTTTGGCATGTGGTATTCGTGTTGCACAATGATTAATAATTTGCTACACATTTCTTTTTAAACGCTGCCTATTTCCATTCATGAATAATGGGGGCTCATTCATTCTGTGACTGTGTTTTACCTTCACAAATATATATATATATATATTGTCACGATTCCCCCTTGAAGCAGTGTGCTTTAAGCGCTGTCGACCGTAGTGACATTGGGACACGTGTGTTTTGTTTATGTTTGTCATGTCTCCTCCCTGTTCCGTCATTGGCTGGGAAGTCACGTGTGTCCGGATTACCCTCAGCTGTTAGCAGTTGCGAGGGTAATCATGTCCGCATATATACCGCGCGCTTCCCAGCACACAACGCGGAAGATTAAGTCGTAAGTAATAAGAAGTGAATGTTTAGCGTTAGTGTAGTCATAGTCAGAGTCATAGTCAGAGTCATAGTCAGAGTCATAGTCAGAGTCATAGTCAGAGTCAGAGTCAGAGTCAGAGTCAGAGTCAGTTCGCGCTGGATATCCGCTTCCAGTTCATCGTCATAGTTTGTTTCTTGTTTTGGTTATTGACCTAGATTCCTGCCTAGCCTATATATAACGTTAGTAAGTGGAAGCAGTGTTAACTACAAACAAATTAGGACTAGCTATCTTACAGTTTACAGATAAAATTATATAATAAAATAAAAATATTTGTACATACCTGTCCACATACAACCAGAATGTTTATTGGTGTTCTTGTCACTTTCATTTCTCGAGAAAATCCCTGAAGTAGTGTCAAGGCTTTTGCATGCTTTCAGGCTTTGCTTAGTGTATTTCCCCAGCGTCAAAATCAGACACATTTAAATGTCGGGAAAACCCATTTCTGGCCACATGCCAATGTCCATGGCAAGTTGTAAGGGTCAAAGTCCAACTGCTTTAATTTAAGCTGATAATCATTAGTTATACTAGCGTTTTCTCAGCTTCCCCTATTAAAACCAGCCATTTTGCTGGATGTTTTGCCCTCGGTCTGGCCAAGGTGGGTGTGTTCCGGCGGGAAAGTGATTTAATTGCATACCCTCTAAATATATACCAGTTTTAGTGGGAATTAGGAAGATGGCCTTTAATGGATTTTTTATTTTTTTTGCTGAGCATGGATAGGATTGAAAACAGTTGTAGAGCACTAGGTTTAAGTTAACACTGTCTAACTAAGATAGATAGCTAAAGCTTACTGACTTGGATGCAGTTTGACAATTGTGTCTCTGGGAGACCAGGTTAACAGGATAAAATGCAACTTCATAGTGTTATCAATTTACTATGCACAATTAATTGAATATTGATCTCGATTACGATTTTGACTGCCCACGATAACATGAACATAATCAACTGCGATATTGACATTTAAAGTTCGTCCTCCACTCATAGAAAACTCCACTGCATATCAAATTAACTTATAGCACTTATAGCCAGTCACCACTGGGTGATTTGGCTGTGCGCGAACCCTCCAGCTACAGCATGTGCAAAAATTTCCCTTATATTGCGGCTGCAGTCCAGAGTAGAAGAGTATACAATAGAGAGCAGACAGACAAACCAAAAATGTCTGGAGCAGAAGGCAAAGTGCTAGTCCCTAGGAACGGATCATCATCTGTTGTTTGGAATTATTTTGGATTTAGAGAAAGTGATGTTAAGCAAAACAAATCATATGCACACAGTGCTTTAGAATTGTTTCTGTACTGGGCAGCAACACAACTGACTTGTTCAACCACCTGAAAAAACATCACAAACTGCAGTACGATGAATGTATGAAGGGCAAGTAGAATAACGTCGCTAACGTTAGCTCACTGATCCCTGTCCTTCACCAGTGTCAACTCAGACATACAAAACAGCGACGCTGTACAGCGCATCACTTTATCCATCCAACTCCCAAAGACAGACTGAAATAATGGATGCAATCGCATTCCATTTGGCCAAAGATATGTGTCCAAAAAACACTGTGAGCAGTGAAGGTTTCAGGAAAATGGCCAACATACTGGACAAAAGATATGTGATCCCCTCACACAATTATTTTTCTAAAGTAGCATTACCTGCACTGTATGCAAAATGTCGAGGGGAAATAGAGAGGGATGTTACAGCTGTCAAGTACTTTGTGACTACCACTGAGAACAATGGAGCCATACATGAGCCTGACAATCCATTAGATTGACAGTGATTTTACAGCGAAGAGTCGATTTTTGCTAACGTAATTTTTCCCACAAGACTACACAGGAGAGTCAATTGCCCAGGGACTCAGGGAAGTGATGGCCTCTTGGAGCTTGCAGGAGGAGAGACTTGTCTGCATTACAATGAAATGTTGTGAAGGCAGCTTCTCTGAATAAATGGATGAGGCTTCAGTGCTTTGGCCACAGGCTCCATCTAGCAATAGGTAAGTAGCAGGATATATTTGAAAAAGGAACAAAAAGTGTAATTGTAATTAATTGAAATATTGTGTAATCTCTGATGATTAATTGTATGTAATCTGTGCAGACTGTGTTAATATGTATGTGAAGACTTTGTAATATAATAGTAATATAACAATAATATGATTGGGATTGTTTATCAAGTATATATAGAAACAGATTCGGTTTTATTCTGTGCTTTAATTTTACATATGAATCTCTCATGTTTTTTTTTAGAGAACGCAATGAGTAATCATCGAATTGACCATGCAGTAGGCCTCTGCAAAAAGCTGGTGACCAGTTTCTCCTACAGCTGGAGGCATAAAAAGGAGGTAGCAGCACAAAGGGAGTTGAAGCTTCCAGAGCATGCTCTAAAGACCGAGTGCCCCACAAGGTGGGGATCGAGGCAGGCTATGATTGAAAGAGTTCAGGAGCAGCAGAGGGCCATTGCTCATGTCTTGTCTACTGACAGAAAGGCCAGATACCTCACCCCCACATGGCAGGACACTGACATCCTGGAGGCCATCAACAAATCCGTCTGCCTTCTGACTGAGTTTACTGATGCGCTTTCCAGTGAAAAATATGTCAGTGTGTCCTTTGTAAAACCAGTACTCCACCTTTTCGGCTCCTCTATCCTGAAAGTGAAGGATGATGATCCAGACCTAACATGCACCATCAAGACCAAAATCCTGAGCTACCTGGAAGAAAAATAAAAGGACCCTCTGACACAGGAACTGCTTGACATGGCCTCTGCTCCTGAACCCGTGGTACAAGCTCAGATATGTGCGTAAAGAAAATGTTGCACCAATATAAGCCAGACTTACTTCTCAGATGGCTAGGACTGCACCTGCAGACATGGTTATAGTAAGTGATTATTGTGATTACATACAGTCAGATACAGAATTTATTATAAATGAATTAAATTAAGTGGATTAAAATGTGCTACAAAATTAAATGTTGTAATGTGCTGTAATCTACTTTCTGGATATGGATGTTAAATATGTTTAATTAGATTTTTGATCATTAGATTTACCATACTTTTTTCAAGAAGATGGGCCCAACTGATCCCCATGTTGAGACTGCTGAGAATGCACCCACTTTAAAGAAAGAAAAGACCTAGGGGAGCTTCTACAAGACCACTGAGGGAACCACACCAAGACTCTCACCCTCACCTTCTACAGTCCTACCTACAATTAGACAACATTGACAGTGAGGAGGACCCACTGCACTGGTGGAGGGCACACCAGAGACTTTATCCAATACTCTTGAAACTAGCAAAAAAGTACTTGTGCATTCCAGCCAGAAGTTCCTCTTCAGAGAGGGTTTTTAGCACTGGGGGAAATATAGGGGGAAAGGCTCTGGGTTACTGATTGGAAGGTCAGAGGTTCAAGGCCCAGAACTGCAAAGCTGCCACTGTTGGGCCCTTGAGCAAGGCCCTTAACTCTCTCTGCTCCAGGGGCACCGTACCATGGCTGAACCTGCGCTCTGACCCCAACCTCCTAACATGCTGTTCAAATTTCACTGTGCTGTAATGTATATGTGACCAGTAAAGACCCATCATATTTCCTTTTCTGCATAGGCCTGAATTTTTTTTCATTTGGTTGCATATTGTTATATTTGATTGCATATTTTCATTTGGTTGATGGCATATTTATTTTTACTTATCCTATATTTTGGGTACAATTTTATTTATATTTTGCTTCAACGAGATGATGTGCTTTAAGGACCAGTCTAATTTGATGCAAAGATTTGTACATTAGCAGGAATGTAGCACAACATGTAGGTGAAAGCAGTGGTCTATTTATTTAAATGTGAAAGTGCAATACAGTGAGGGAAAAAAGTATTTGATCCCCTGCTGATTTTGTACGTTTGCCCACTGACAAAGAAATGATCAGTCTATAATTTTAATGGTAGTTGTATTTGAACAGTGAGAGACAGAATAACAACAAAAAAATCCAGAAAAACGCATGTCAAAAATTTTATAAATTAATTTGCATTTTAATGAGGGAAATAAGTATTTGACCCCTCTGCAAAACATGACTTAGTACTTGGTTTAAAAACCCTTGTTGGCAATCACAGAGGTCAGACGTTTCTTGTAGTTGGCCACCAGGTTTGCACACATCTCAGGAGGGATTTTGTCCCACTCCTCTTTGCAGATCTTCTCCAAATCATTAAGGTTTCGAGGCTGACGTTTGGCAACTCGAACCTTCAGCTCTCTCCACAGATTTTCTATGGGATTAAGGTCTGGAGACTGGCTAGGTCACTCCAGGACCTTAATGTACTTCTTCTTGAGCCACTCCTTTGTTGCCTTGGCCGTGTGTTTTGGGTCATTGTCATGCTGGAATACCCATCCACGACCCAGTTTCAATGCCCTGGCTGAGGGAAGGAGGTTTTCACCCAAGATTTGACGGTACATGGCCCCGTCCATCGTCCCTTTGATGCGGTGAAGTTGTCCTGTCCCCTTAGCAGAAAAAAAACCCCAAAGCATAATGTTTCCACCTCCATGTTTGACGGTGAGGATGATGTTCTTGGGGTCATAGGCAGCATTCCTCCTCCTCCAAACACGGCGAGTTGAGTTGATGGCAAAGAGCTCCATTTTGGTCTCATCTGACCTCAACACTTTCACCCAGTTGTCCTCTGAATCATTCAGATGTTCATTGGCAAACTTCAGACGGGCATGTATATGTGCTTTCTTGAGCAGCGGACCTTGCGCGCGCTGCAGGATTTCAGTCCTTCACGGCGTAGTGTGTTACCAATTGTTTTCTTGGTGACTATGGTCCCAGCTGCCTTGAGATCATTGACAAGATCCTCCCGTGTAGTTCTGGGCTGATTCCTCACTGTTCTCATGATCACTGCAACTCCACGAGGTGAGATCTTGCATGGAGCCCCAGGCCGAGGGAGATCGACAGTTCTTTTGTGCTTCTTCCATTTGCGAATAATCGCACCAACTGTTGTCCCCTTCTCACCAAGCTGCTTGGCAATGGTCTTGTAGCCCATTCCAGACTTGTGTAGGTCTACAATCTTGTCCCTGACATCCTTGGAGAGCTCTTTGGTCTTGGCCATGGTGGAGAGTTTGGAATCTGATTGATTGATTGCTTCTGTGGACAGGTGTCTTTTATACAGGTAACAAACTGATATTAGGAGCACTCCCTTTAAGAGTGTGCTCCTAATCTCAGATCGTTACCTGTATAAAAGACACCTGGGAGCCAGAAATCTTTCTGATTGCATGTCAAAAATTTTATAAATTAATTTGCATTTTAATGAGGGAAAAAAGTTTTTGACCCCCTCTCAATCAGAAAGATTTCTGGCTCCCAGGTGTCTTTTATACAGGTAACGATCTGAGATTAGGAGCACACTCTTAAAGGGAGTGCTCCTAATATCAGTTTGTTACCTGTATAAAAGACACCTGTCCACAGAAGCAATCAATCAATCAGATTCCAAACTCTCCACCATGGCCAAGACCAAAGAGCTCTCCAAGGATGTCAGGGACAAGATTGTAGACCTACACAAGTCTGGAATGGGCTACAAGACCATTGCCAAGCAGCTTGGTGAGAAGGGGACAACAGTTGGTGCGATTATTCGCAAATGGAAGAAGCACAAAAGAACTGTCGATCTCCCTCGGCCTGGGGCTCCATGCAAGATCTCACCTCGTGGAGTTGCAGTGATCATGAGAACAGTGAGGAATCAGCCCAGAACTACACGGGAGGATCTTGTCAATGATCTCAAGGCAGCTGGGACCATAGTCACCAAGAAAACAATTGGTAACACACTACGCCGTGAAGGACTGAAATCCTGCAGCGCGCGCAAGGTCCGCTGCTCAAGAAAGCACATATACATGCCCGTCTGAAGTTTGCCAATGAACATCTGAATGATTCAGAGGACAACTGGGTGAAAGTGTTGAGGTCAGATGAGACCAAAATGGAGCTCTTTGCCATCAACTCAACTCGCCGTGTTTGGAGGAGGAGGAATGCTGCCTATGACCCCAAGAACATCATCCTCACCGTCAAACATGGAGGTGGAAACATTATGCTTTGGGGTTTTTTTTCTGCTAAGGGGACAGGACAACTTCACCGCATCAAAGGGACGATGGACGGGGCCATGTACCGTCAAATCTTGGGTGAAAACCTCCTTCCCTCAGCCAGGGCATTGAAACTGGGTCGTGGATGGGTATTCCAGCATGACAATGACCCAAAACACACGGCCAAGGCAACAAAGGAGTGGCTCAAGAAGAAGTACATTAAGGTCCTGGAGTGACCTAGCCAGTCTCCAGACCTTAATCCCATAGAAAATCTGTGGAGAGAGCTGAAGGTTCGAGTTGCCAAACGTCAGCCTCGAAACCTTAATGATTTGGAGAAGATCTGCAAAGAGGAGTGGGACAAAATCCCTCCTGAGATGTGTGCAAACCTGGTGGCCAACTACAAGAAACGTCTGACCTCTGTGATTGCCAACAAGGGTTTTTAAACCAAGTACTAAGTCATGTTTTGCAGAGGGGTCAAATACTTATTTCCCTCATTAAAATGCAAATTAATTTATAAAATTTTTGACATGCGTTTTTCTGGATTTTTTTGTTGTTATTCTGTCTCTCACTGTTCAAATACAACTACCATTAAAATTATAGACTGATCATTTCTTTGTCAGTGGGCAAACGTACAAAATCAGCAGGGGATCAAATACTTTTTTCCCCTCACTGTATAAGTATGTTGTCCCTAAAATCAATGAATAATCGTGATAAATAATCAGGATCTCAATATTGATCAAAATAATCGTGATTATAATTTTGGCCATAATCATGCAGCCCTAGTGCATTGTAGTAACAGAAGACAACAAATGCTAATTAAACTTTCAATATCTCTTCTGCAAGCAGAAAATATCCTTTGTTTATGATTTATTTTAGTAACAGAGGCTTTTAGTGCCACAGCCGCTAGGGGGTGTGGGGTGCTTTGTGTTAACTCAGCTCATGCTTACTGTGCAACAGAGGTATACATGTTTAGCATCTATAGCTGTTGCCTGACATTGAACTCTGAGATATCGCTCTGCTTGATCTGTCCCCAGTCAGCAGCTGTCAGTTTGGGAAAAGTCTTCTAATTACAGTGGCAAGTGGAGCAACACATTCAGCCAGGTCAGCTGATTAGAGTTCCACAGTCTGCCCAGGTCCCTACAGGTCTCTCTGACAGAAGACTGACAGCAGTGTGTGTGTGTGTGTGTGTGTGTGTGTGTGTGTGTGTTTGAGAGAGAGAGAGAGAGAGAGAGAGAGAGAGAGAGAGAGAGAGAGAAGAAAGAGAGAGTATGTTGGAGGGCATATATTTAATAGCTTGGTGGGGCCCAAAATACAGGAGTATTAGAAAGTTTTGACCCAGTGGAGACATTTAACTGCTCACCACGAGGAAAACACAAAGAGAACACACACACACACACACACACACCTTTTCGTTACTGAGGTTGAGGTTTGGGTTAGATATACAGTGTAGCATAGCAGTAATTAGCTACATTAATAACTATGTCAGTAGAAGGTCCTAGTAAGACAAGCACACTATCATACCCTTTCACACTATCATACCCTGTCATACACACTATCATACCCTGTCATACACACTAACATACCTATTTTACACACTATCATACCCTGTCATACACACTAATGTACCTGTTTTGCACACTATCATACCCTGTCATACACAATATTAAACCTCTCACACACTACCGTACCCTTTCGCACACTAACATGCCCCTTCACACACTCAATTATACCCTGTCACACACACTATGAAGCCTTTCTCACAGAAACTATTATATCCTGGCACACACTATCATACACTTATATAACCACTATCAAATCTCTCTCACACAGCCTAGATTCGATCTCCATTTGAGCTGACATTTTATTCAGCCATGTTGCTGACACATTTGTAACATCATCATCAGCAATTAAGAAGGCACATAGGAAATACGGTCACTGATGTAACGAACGTGAATGAAGCAGATTATGTATGCTATCATCCTTTTTCCGCCATTAAAGGAGGAGCTAAATGCAGATAGACTAAACACAAATTGTCTAGTCAAAGTACAAATTACACCAAATGAAGACAGAAACATAAGTTTAGTGTTTTTGGTTTGAATGGAAGGGTTACAACTTTGGTATTCACAGGAAATGTGGCATGAACACAGTAGACCATTACAGACAAAAAAAAAAAAAAAAGATTAAATCATAAATATAGCTGCATATTTTACCTTTAAGCATGTGTTGCTGAGGGAAGGCCGCCAGGCCGACACCCCTGCCAGCAGCAACAGCTCCTTGCCTAGCCTTAGGCCTTAAAGCTAACACAAAACAAGAAATATTGAAAACAGCCCATCCATAATGCTCAAAATTAAATAAATTTAAAGTTCTGCAAATGAAAATCAAGCTTAAAAGCCATGCCCCCACCATAGTATGCAATCTATTCAAGTAAATGTAACAAAAAATTTCAAGTTTTGTGAACACTTGCAAAATAATATTTAATTTTACACAGTAAAGTTATTAAAATATACACTCTGGGTTTCAGTCACATAACTAAAGGAAATTATTTCATACAGAACTTAAAGCAATTCTAATTCTAATAATTATTTTTTTGTATAAAAATCACGTGTTTTGTCATTTATTGAACGACTGAATACATTTTTCTGTTGTAGATGAAACCTCTTGATGTAAGTGTTCAACCCTAATAGTTGTCATTGTCGCATTATTGATAGAGATTAGTTGTCATGCTATTGACAGAGGTTAGATTTTAGACCTTTCATGTCATATAACAACCTGCAATCACTAAACTAGTGTGATACTTCTGCTAATTGCACAGGGAACAATTATGTTTTTGAGGCAAGTGTCAGGCGGACTTGCAGGCAGACTTTATTGAATTATTCATAAAATTCACATTCATATTCTTTCTTATTTGGTTTGCAGGTGTGAATCAAATTATGAAGAAATTAATTATAAGAGGTTAAAGCACAAACATGGTCAAAAAACAGGCAAAAGGTCAGGCAAATGGCAAACAAGATAAACTAGGTGAAACAAGAATCAATAACCATCGAAACCATGAAACAAGGAACAAGGATCAAAGGCTTGGTACGGGCCTGGCGATAAACCCACATGTAACAGTGAACAAAGTCAATGTCAAAAACCCAGAAGTGTGCGCTGTCACCCTTCAGGCTGCTGAGCATTTACATTTACATTTACATTTATTCATTTAGCAGACACTTTTATCCAAAGCAACTTACAAATGAGAAAATACAAGCAAAATACAAGCACCTTGCTCGTTCCGGTGCTCAGCGCGAGGGGAAATCTCTGAAAGAGCCCCCCACCAAGGGTGCTTCTCCCGAAGCGCCCAAAAACACTTTCTCCCTCCTGGCGGTCTTGGCCAACTGGGCAAAGGTGTCAAAACTAAGTCCGAGGCTGGAATTGACTATGTGGTCTACTTCCGGAGGAGCCAGGAAGCAGATTTGGGACATGCAGGCAGGAAGCAGATGGTGAGTCTGTGACAGGCTTGACGGGGTCAGATGGCTGAGGCTGGGAGCTGCCAGCCTCAGGCATGAGCAGGACTTGGTAGGCTGCCTCATTGGCCACAGGCATGAGCAGGGCTTGGTAGGCCGCCTTTTCGGCCTCAAGCCAAAACATGGCTTGGTGGGCCACCTCGTCGGCCTCAGGCAGGAATATGGCTTAGTGAGCCGTCTTGCTGGCCTCTGACTGGAACATGGCTTGGGAGGCCGTGCCATCGACCTCAGGCAGGAACATGGTTGGAGAGGCCACCTCGTGGGTCTCACAATGAGGCTCAGGAGATGAGGTCACCACGTTGACCTCTGGCTGGAGCTCTGCAGGGGAGACCACCTAGTGGATCTCAGGCTGGAGTTCTGGAGATATGGAGGCTGCCCTGTCAGCCTTTGAATGGAGCTGGGCTGTGGAGGCTGCACTTTCAACCTCTGGCTCCCTCTTGTTGTAAGTAGTGAATGTCTGAGTGGGTTAGTCTGTCAGGCTGGCCCTACCCAAAAATTCTATTAGGTCAGTTTTGAACTCTGAACTCCCAAACACCTTGACTAAAAGTTTAACAAACTGGGCTACACTACTTAGGCTGCTGGATTTCATGGCAATCAGGAGCCCTGCCCACTGGAGTTGGGCGGAGCAGTTCTTTAGGCTTGGGGTCCACCAGGCTTGCAAGGAGATAACATTCTGGATATACATCAAAGCAATCAAATGGTTCCAGGGGAATCAGAGAAGTCCACTGACAGACTGAAGTCCAAGGACAGACTTAAGTGCTGACATGGTTATCCCATCGCTACACCCCTCTCGCCTTCCTGCTGCATACATGGTGTAGGTAAAGTATTCTGTCATGTAACTGGGGTTTCAGACAGATGCAATTGTGGTTAAAGCTTTAACTGAGAGAGAGGCAGACAAATCCAAAAGTGTAAAACACAAACATGGTCATAAAACAGGCAAAACATCAGGCAAATGGCAAACAGGATAAACTACGCGAAACTAGAATCAATAACCAGGAGGACAGAACAAGATCAAAACCATGGGACAAGGAACAAGGATCAAAGGCTTGGTACAAGTCTGGAGATAAACAAACGTGTAACAGTAAACAAAGTCAATATCAAAAACCCGGAACTGCGCGCTGTCGTGTTTCGGGCTGCTGACCACGTTGCTCGTTCTGGCACTCGGTGCGAGGGGAAATCTCTGACACTGGCAAGGAAGACTTAATGGAGACTTACATTAAAGCAAAAAAAAAAAAAACTCCAAGATGAAAGACAGCACTTTTTTGACACTTGGCACTTATAATCATTATTATTTATCATAGACGAGATTCAATAGCAGGAAAAGTAGCAATAAAATGTGAAGTAACTTATGGTCTCAAGCATTTCTGCCAGATTTAAATGTCATTATCAAATAATAAACAAGTATGCAAACAATTTGTGTGTACTGTATACTTGCTTGTTATTTCCCTCTGTAAAAAGTATACAGAATTAGTACAGAATAACTTTACAGTGCTGTCTTTAAGATTTGCATTTTATCCTTCACCAGAACCACATGTATTCCTGCAATTAAGCAACTAACAACCACCCAGATCATGTTTTGATAAAGTTTAAATTTCTTAAATTTTGCTACTGTTTTGTTTCTATTCTCTGTACTTTCTGCTCTGCATGTTAATGTAAAGTTGAATTTGTTTATGCAGCTACAAAAGATTTCTGTCCTCTACTAGCACAGATGCTTGAGCATATAATTTTGCTCATTTATCTGTATGTGCTGACTTCTTTCTACCCATTTACTGGTAAAGAAATAGCACCTACACATCAGGCCCTCTCCAGGCTCAGTGTTATTTACTGCAAATATGGTCTTGATTCTTAACTAAAAACATTTACATTGTGCTAATGAATGCATACAGAAGATCCTCCACAAAGAGCTGGCTCCATCCAGCCAAACATATACAATTCATTGGATTCTCAACAAAATAAAAATAACTTAAAAAACCCTCAAGGCTGATCAGTGGAAGTGGCAAAAGTTAGCACTAATTTATGTGGTTGTTAATCATTAGCTAGTACAAGAATTTTGCTTTCCTTCTGTCTAGTAGTTCTTCCATTTAGAATATAAAGGAAGGCCTATCAAAATTTATACCAGAATCACAAGTGAATAAATCTATTAGAAAAATTCACTCATTAAAAAATGAGTGAATGTTATAAGTCATATACATGCCAATGAATATACTGGTTTTATTTGAAGAGTACCTACATTAGGCCTTTATAACACATTCATAAACATGCATGAGCCTCAATATTTCTTACTGAAGGAATAAGCAATACTGAAAGCTTTATATTATGCTTTTGTCAAAACCTATAAGATGACAAACATTTTTCTAAAGTATATTGCGTTGTCTTTACATGAAAAAGAGAAGACACAATCATTATGGGTTGACTGCTAGAGACTGTTGTATCTGTAATTATGTTTTAAACCTTATCTTGGAAGCTAATATTTCTATTAGGACTATTATTTCTATTATTTACTATTAGGACTTTCATGATGCATTCATAAAAAAAAAATCTTCTATTGAAATGAATGCTTTTAAAATGGTTTTCAGGCATGCTTCTTTAGAGTATAATAGAAAAAAAATTCCTTCACATGCAAATAGTCAAAACCTTGATGGTTTCAGTAATGTATCATGAGTTGATGTGTTTTGTTTTGTTAATGACAAGCTTAGACAAGGTGGACATTCAAAAGATTGCACCAACTATATTTAAATAAATAAATAAATAAATAAATAAATAACATATACTCAACTGATTTGAATTGAAGTGGTGAAGTGGTAAGTGTTTGATGTACTGTATGGGCTGTCCATAAAAATCTGCATTAGTAGTCTTACATGAGTGTCTTTTGCCTATGCATCAACTTAAAGATATGACAGGGTTAGCATCGTCATTATGTGTTTTACAGACCAGCTTTGATTTGGTCCTCTCTAAAGCAGGCTTTGGCAGAGCAGGGTTGGGGCAATTGAATTAGTCTCACTCTGTGAAAGTGAGTAGCACCTTAGAGCTTTTCTATTCAATAAAAGCCCATTCATTTACTCATCATGCTCTCCTTATCATTCATTCTTCAGTTAACCTTTTTTTATTTTCTCTTTTAATGTGAAGGAGAAGGAATGACTGAAGGAATGTAGAAGAGGGCAGCAAAAAGTGTGCCGATATCATGAAATATTTGAAAACATGGTGAATTTTGTTAATCATCCCTGTATAAATGTATTATGGAATTTGAAGGAAATAGTGTTGCACATTGTAAGCAATTATGCTAATATACTTTTGCTTTGCCTTATACATTTATTGAAACATTTTGTGTAACAATGGTCTTGTACGTTAAAGAAGTGTTTAGAAAAAGTTACATAGACAAGCAAACTTAGCAATATTTCTGGGATTCTGCAGGTTTGTTCTGAGGCTTTGTGTTCCTTGGATAAAAATAAATGTCCACTCTTGAAATGAGTGTGGTTCCTAACTCTGGATAAGAACAGAAACCATGCTGATGTCTGAACAGAGAGTCCAGTCCTATGGAGGTAATGAAGATCAATATTACAGAGAATGAGAGCAGGCTGTGATCCAGGAACTGTCTCACAGTCACAGGCCAAGACACTATTGATTTTACCTGCACTATCACCATCTGATAAAAGGGGCTTTCAGGATTCTTGCGTAAAAATACACAGAAAAGGACCTAAGCTAAATAATTTTTTAAACCTAACTCTGATCTCTGTTTATAAGAAAAATATAAAGCAATAATTTGCTCTCCATTGTTGTTTTTGGTTTTTTAATATAATTATTATTTGTATTTTTGTTCCATTATATTGTCTTAGTATATGTTCTTATGTCATTTTAAGTCAACTGAGTGGGAGCTACTGTATATTTATGTAGCATAAAGTACTTTCCTCTCATCACTATTAACAGCAAACAGTGAGTGAAGCTGATGGAAAAGGCTGAACAGTCTCTTGTATAGTGGTGCTTGAAAGTTTTAGAAGTTTAGAAGTTTTTCATATATCTGCATAAATATGACCTAAAAGTTTTGGGAATCTGTTCTGTGGAGCGATTAAACAAAACTAGAACTTTTCGGCACAATGGATCAGCGTTATGTCTGGAGGAAGAAGAATGAAGAAAGAACACTCTGTCCACACTCAAGCATGGTGGTGGCTCAGTGATGCTCTGGGGCTGCTTTGCATCCTCTGGCACTGGAAACCTGCAGTGTGTGGAAGGCAAGATGGATTCATTGAAGTATCAGGAAATCCTTGGAGAAAACATCATGCTGTCTGTGAGAAAGCTGAAGCTTGGGTGTCATCAGACCTTCCAACAGAACAATAATCCCAAGCATACCTCAAATTTCGTCAAGGCTTGGTTGCAGAAGAAGTCCTGGAAGATTTGACTGACTTGAACCCTATAGAAAATCTCTGGTGGGATTTGAAGAAGGTGGTTGCAGCATGCAAACCCAAGAATATTACTAAACTGGAGGTCACTGCTTATGAGGAATGGGCTATGATTCCTCAGGAACACTGCCAGAAGCTATGCATCGCATTTGCAGTGAGTCATAACAGCAAAAGGGTGCTCTACTAAGTACTAAAGATGCTTGCCATGAAGGGGTTGAATAATTTTTAAATTGGAGAAATCATTATAAGCTGCATTTTCAGTTGAATTTGGGGAAACCACTTGAAGCATTCGTTGTGTTTAACTATTTCAATTCCTTTGTTTGATTTGTTCATTGCAAAGAGCTTAAAGTCAATTTTGACAATAAACCTGATTTTCAATGGGGGTTGAATAATTTTGATTGCAACTGTATGTAATATTACATCATTTTCCTCAATAAATAAATGACCAAGTATAATATATTTGTTTAATTTGTTTTCAATGTTTTAAAAGTTGTCTAATTTTAGGACTTGTGTGAAAATCTGATGATGTTTTAGACCATAATTAAGCAGAAATATAGAAAATTATAAAGGGTTTACAAACTTTCAAGCACCACTGTAGTTGTCCATGTGCCCTGAAAAGCATGGTAACAGTCATAGTAAAGTTAAGCATATTTTATGTAAGGTTTACATGGCATCAATAATTATTATCATTTAAAAAAAAAAAAAAGGTAAATTTAACTAACAATTTTTTAAATAGGTAACTTTTTACTCAAACCTAAGATAAATTGTAGAAATAAAACAAGTACTCAATCTTTTGCTCATTTTGTATGGAGAAAATTAGTTATCTACTTCATGCAAGAGAGCTCAGATAAACTACATAAATCTCAACACATCACATCATCTAAAAGTTATCATTACTACTTAATGACCATTAACCCCTTAGATGTTTCCAATCAGAAGTAGCACTCCAATGGGTAAGTGCACTTCCCTCAGCCTTCATAAAGACTGCACTAGCAGAACCCAAAATGACTACTTCACTGATTTGAGTGCACACACACACACACACACACAAACACACACACACACACAAACACACACACACAATACACCTGACTGAGAAACACAAAGAGGGTGAACCAAGAATATGTTACCAAAACACTTGATCTTTTAAACTTTTCATTATACAATAGCTTTAGGCCTTAAAGCCAGCACAAAACAAGAAATATTGAAAACAACTCCTCAATAACACTCAACATTAAACCCAGATAAGTAAGTAAAATAGGGTTTTCGCAGCATACGTGCAAGAATTAATTTAGTACAGAACATAAAGCAATTAAAAATCACAGATTTTTAAATTTTATTTCCTGACCACCGAATTGTTTTTTCAGTGTGTTCAGATTGGCCCAGACAGTGGCCTGTGGCTTGCCTGCTGAAGCGTCTTCTTCACGGTTGCAGGAACAGAGAAATAGAACACTAAAATGGCATATTTGCAGCACTGCTGGGATCAGAGTCTAAAAATTTTTGGTAAAGATTTTCCTTTAAGCATGGGCTAGCAGCCATGAAACGCTTCATGCAGTGTGCAAGGTGAACAGGTTGGTGATGCAATTCTATAAACAGAAAATTACACTTTCTCTCTATCCGAAGTCATTGGGAAGTCAAAATGATGGATGCAGAGCAATATAAATGTGGAGAATTGTAAAATGACACTTCACTAAACAAAAATGCATGTGGTCTGGCACTGTGCTGCAGAAAGTAGCATTGTCTATTTTTATCTACAGGGCCTAGGGTTCGATTCTGAGCTCAGGTTACATGGGTTTCCTATGGGTACTTGGGTTTCCTCCAACCTCAAAATAATAATTCTGATAGGTGGGTTAGTTCTCCCTTAGGTGTGATTGAGAGTGTGGATATGTGTTTGAGATGCCCTGCTATGGACTGGGGTTAATTTTAAAGTCATTTCATTGAATATGATTTGTCAAAAAATAAAAATAAATAAAATTAAAATCATTACTGTATGTTACATCAAATCCAGTGTTCAGAATTGAATGAATCTAAACAAAATTACAATTCATGCCAAAAAAGCTATTTGGTGGATTGTCATTAGCAATACAGTAGACTACTGTGATCTCCATGTGTGTAAGTATTTTAAATCTGTTTGATTAATCATACTTATTAAAGTAACCGGATTCTCAGGACTGCTTTCAGGCTGCTCACTTTTTTTGGCTTTCTTGTAAACAAAGAATGGAGGGAGAATATTACTGCTGGGCAGAACAAGGGATATTATCCACTGTGCCAGAGCATCAGAGCCACATGGCACATTCCTCCCACTAATCCTCTTTAGAGGAGGCACAGAACAAGAGCTCATGGCAACAGTCACACTCTCAATTTCCCCTTTATCTCTGTTCCTGAATGACACCCTTGAGGGAAGTGATGTTGCCCCAATGACAAAAGATAAAACATTTAACAGGGCATGATGTCTTGTATCTCAAGTCTATCTGACTCCCACCATAAGTATATGTGATTCATCTGCTCTGAGATTTCGTCTCTATATCCTGGGGCAAGAGTCTTGTCAAAGAATTAATTGCCAAATTGACTGTGATCAACAAAATGCACCAGAGATTTTTTTTTTTTTTTTTTTTTTTTTTTACATATATTTAGAGTTTAACTACTATGAAAACAATCACACAATGACAACAGTTTAACAGAGCAAATATTAAATTATTTGGTTAAAAACACTGAAATATTTGTTAAACTGAGAGTGTTCCCTGTCTACAGTTGTAACACAGCACTGCTTGCTGGTCAGAAGGTTCTGATTAATTTTCTATAACATTACAGCTCTGACAGGTTTATATTAACACACTACAGTAACTCTTTCACATGGACTTGAATAGCAGATGTTTGACTTAATCTAAGACAGATAAATAGATTTTTTTAAATGGTGAAATTGTGAAAAATTATTGATTTGGTGAAACTTTCTGGAAGGAGGAATTTATTTATTTTTTATTTATACCACTTTATTACACATAACTTTATTTATGGACTTTAATGTTGTGAATACTTTTGCAGATTTCTTGAGTTAATACTGATGTCTGGTGAAATATGCGAATAATGTCATTGGAAATATATTTACTGAAAAAAATGTTGACGCGTTCAATACTTTTTCCCCCCACTGTATGTAGAGAGAGTTGAAAAGTTTTGTTTAGCCAATAACTATTGTGAACAAGAGAAAAGTGGCCATTCTCTGTGTAATGGGGACGAAAACATACGACCTTTTCTGCAGTTTAACTGCACCAGTAAAGCCAACAGAGAAAACATTCAAATAAATTGTGGATGTGCTGCAAAAGCATTTGAATCTGAAGCCCTTGATAATCGCGTCGCGCTTTTACTTTCATAAGCATAATCAACAGAAAAAGACAGAATCAGTGTTGGAGTACATGGCCGAGCTTGGGAGGCTTGCAGAGCACTCTCAATTCGACGATGGATTTTTGACGCGCTCAGATAAACATAGGCTTGCTTGCGGTTTGCACAATGAGAGAACGCAAAAGAGGCTCCTTACTGAGTCTCGCCGTCTCTACGGAAGCAGCCATGATTGACACGCTGAAACTGCAAAGAAAAGCGACAGTTGAATGTCACGTAAACAAATTTGCGACAAAGCGAAGTGGAAAAAGTCTGCTATGTTAGAGATGTGGTAAAAAGTCAGTGCAGACAATGTGAAAAAAGGACACATACAGAAAATGTGTAAAGCAAAACCAACTGAGAAGAAGAGAAGGACATTTGCAAAAAGAAATACAAAGGTAAATGAACTGAATGACTCCTACTCAGAAAACGCTGATATAGCAGGTTTGTCATACATTGAGCTGCATTCCCTTAAAGAGACAGACCAAGTTTGCACAAGTTTTTCAATATGGCACTGGAGCACTGAAACACGTTAAGCAAGGCTTACTATTGAGAGTGGTGTGCAGCCAAAATTTCATTAGGCACGCTCTGTACCATATTCAGTACGCCAAAAAATGAAGGCTGAGCTAAAAGACCAAGAAGGTCTAGAAGACCAAGGAGTCCTGTCTAAGGTAAGCTGGACTGACTAAACCTATAGTTCCAGTTATCAAGAAAAGTGGTTATGTAAGTATCTGTGGTGACTTTAAGGTCACAGTTAACCCAGTCTTGCAGGCAGACCAGTATCCCTTGCTTCGCATTGAGGACATCTTTGCGTCACTATAAGGTGGGCAGCGTTTTTCAAAAATTGATCTTGGCCAGGCGCACTTACAAATGGACATGGAAGAATCTTCAAAAAAGTACCTGACAATAAACACGCATGAGGGTCTCTTCTGCTACAGACTTGTTTTTGGATTTCATCAGCACCAGTGGTGTGGTAAAAAGCCATGGATCAAGTTTTGCCAGGTATCCCAGGCACACAGTGCTATTTAGATGATATTATAGTCACTGGCCATGATGATATTCACCTGGCAAACTTGAATGCTGTGGACACCAAATTGACAAAGATGGCCTTCACAAATCGCCAGATAAAATCAAAGCTGTTTTGAAGACATGGAGACCTTCAAAACAGTAAATGTGAACCAGCTTCTTTCATTTCTTGGACTTGTGAATTATTATCATAAATTCTTCCCAAATCTTTCCACAATGGTGCATCCATTGAATGCATTGCTGCAATGGAAAAGCAAATGGATATGGTTCAAAGTGTGTGACAAGGCTTTCAAGACAGCTAAATAATTGATCACTTCAGAGACTGTGTTAATGCACTATGAGCCCAGTCTCCCTTTATGTCTAGTGTGCGATGCTTCGCCATACGGAATAGGTGCCGTATTGTCTCACAAAATGACTGATGGATCTGAGAGGCCAATCACATTTGCATCTCAGTCCTTGACTGCTGCGGAACGCAAATATGCCCAGATTGATCCGGAGGGCTTAAGCTTGTTAGAGGTAGTGAAGAAGTTTAATCAGTATTTGTATGGGAAACACTTCACTCTGATCACTGATCATTGACCTCTAGTGGCTATTTTCAGCCCTAGCAAAAGTGTTCCAGTGATGGCAGCAGCATGACTACAGCGTTGATCTTCTAGATCTGTTTTCAGTCTGTATTTTTTATCCCTGATTTTTTTTCAGGCGTAAAGACAAGTGCTTATTTTTAAAGGTGGTGGTGTAATGCTATTGAAAAGACTTGAGAACTCTACTAGAAAAATCAGGCAACCATGGGGCCTTGAGCTACATGTAGGTGATTAGCATAATCTGAATTTCTTGCACACAGGAAATTACCTTGAACAAGTCCATATGCATCTTTGAATATGAGCCCCCATAACTGTTCCCATGTAAATACTTATGCAACTTTTGGACATACAGTAAGTCACCAGCTTAACATATATATATGTAATGAATTATGGTTACTAATTATATGAATCATTTGTCACCTGGCCAGATGCATGACACTTTAAAAACTGATTCACTTAGATCAAAGGAAGTAAGGGGATAATGGTAGCTCAGTGGTTAAGCTGTTGGGATACTGATTGGAAGGTTTTGAGTTCTAACCCAGCACTGCCAAACTGCCAGTGTTGGGCCTTTGAGCAAGGCCCTTAACCTTCAACTGCTCAGGTATATAAATGAAATAAAAATCTCTGGATAAGGGTGTGTTCCAGATGCTGTAAATGTAAGTAAGATTTCCTTTTGCTTGTTTTTGCTCTGTTATCATAGTATGGAGTATATCGTTAATGAAGTGACTATTTCAGATAACCTCACTAGTATTGTTTTATCAGGTTATTATGACCTGTGAAAATGAAAACATACTGAATCGCAGAAGGCAATGTGTTGTGCATTTTTAACACCTTAGTCCCACTCTAAATGGGCTGTCACGGATGTTGGGCTCTGTAACCTCTCACTATATTGTTCCAGTGCCTGAAAATGGGTTTTATTCTGGGCTGAAGATGAGATAAGCCAGTGTCAAGAATGCAGCAGTTCAGCTCTGACATTCATTGGGGGGTTGTTATAAAGGAACAGATTCACATTCCCTCACTCTCACATGTTCATCTCCTTGGTGCAAAATCATACCCTTCTTTTTCATCTGCTCTGCCTCAGTCTCCTTCTCGATTTTATTATGTTTAGCACTATATCTCTCTACCATTTACAATTTTCATGTTTCACAAAATCTCATCACACATTGCCTTTCATTCTGTCCCCATTGCTCTCCTACTATCTCAGCCCAAATGTTTCCATTCACTTTTATGTTTTACCCTGATGCCAGTCCTTCTGCTACTGTGCCAACTTTGTGAATGCTGCTGTCATTAGGATAAAGTAGGACAACCTTTGGGAATCTGTGCTTCTTCTTCAGCAAAAAAGAATTGCAGCAGTGCTTGAAAATGGAGGTCTCAGAGCAGATCGGTTATATAAAAAACATTCCGCAATTTTAATTCTTTAACCCACACACTCTCACCCAGCCTGTGTGTATATAAAAACCCAGTCAATGACTCATCCTACCTATGAACTATGAGACCTATCAGATTTTGCCCAGTGTGCAGTGTGTGGGATAACACTATGACACCTCAGTGCTATCAGTCTCATTTCATCCCACAGCCTGTCTCTTTCCCTCTGCATCTTACTTCTCTGGGGTCAGGAGCCCATAAATATAGCTTGGATAAATATGGTCACAGCTGTTAAGCAGCTCTGACAGTCTACTTCCAAAAGTCCCCATACTGTCCTGGACATCTATAAATTCTAGAGGCTTAAGAACAATGGACCTGTTTGATACGCGGTAGGGAGCAAGTAATTGCACCACAGCCATGTCTTACTGGGATTCTTTCTATCCCATCTTTATTTTACTATTCCCTCTTAATTGGCTCCCCTAAAAAAAACTATAAATAGCCTCCACTCTGATTTTCCAAATCATACTTTTCAGAAATCTTCTGTAGTACACCTATGCAATGTGTTTTATTATAAGAATGAATGAAAAATGTCTAGTGACAAAAAAGACATTTGAGGTGAACTTTACAATTAATGTCATCTTCAAAATTGTTATAATCCTTTGTTAAAATGAGAAAACAAAATTTTAAAAATCTATAAATTGAGCAACCCTTGCAATGACCAATATTTTGAGATTAAACATACACCAGCTACCACACATACACATCTAGCCAACACACACAACAACATTTGACACAACATGTGCAAATTATATCTTAATTACGTTGCATGCAGCTTGTTTGCTAATTAGTCATAGGTACATTGTTTTTTAAAAGCTTTAGACAAGTTTGAATAATTATCCAGTAGCTGATTGTAGTCAGTCATTTAGAAATGTGGCAATAAGGTAGTTTATATAAAATAATCACAGAGGAAAGTTATACAAAGGGTATATATTACATATATTCAAGGAGGGTTGTGAGAAGGTGTTCAAATAAACGACATTGTGCCTATATGAGATGTGATGTCATGTTGATGTACAGTATGCGTGCAATCAGGGATGTTGATGATAGGTAAATTCATTTTACCTCAATGTATTTTGTTCAGATTTTTCAAATATGAATACATTTCATGAGTGGTGTTATTTTTGTATGCAAAGCTAGTTTCAAACTGACATCCCCACTATTAAGTTTAGGTAAGGATTGTAACTAAGCTGAAGAAAGCTTGTGGAAGGTTGTTGGACCACTTCTTCATGCAGAACATTTATTATACTGCACATTCATGGATTTGTGAAGGTGAACATTTTCAATTCAGACAACAGGTTTTCAATGGGATTTGGAGACAGCCAGGTTTTAGGATAAAATATCCTCATACTTATCCCAATTCATGATTTTATGATCTTTTCAAGAGCCTCTGGACCACCAGCCACATCACAGAAACAAAAACATAAATATTTTTCATATTTTACATACATATTTCATTCATACAGGCTCTCAAATCATTTCATGGGGACTGTAAGCACGAAACCAGGAAAAAGCCAATTATTGTTGAGGCACCTTTCAAGAAAATGAAAAGCATTTTCTTAACATCAATCCTAATTCACAGTGAAAAGAAATACAGAGAATTAGAGATGAAATTTAGCAAATGAAGAACACGAATGGCCTTTGGCTCTGGCTTTTCAAGGTGGAAATGCTCGATTAATATTCTGCACCATAAATATTCTGCAGCCAAATTAAACATATGTAATATCATAATGAAGGTAGGGAACAGTACTGCCTAGCTACGCATTCACTATTCCTAGGCAGTGTCTGTCATCTTTTATCCAATGTTCAGGAAAGATTTCTACAAGTTCACTGGGGCAAAAGCTTCATTGTCTTAATTAACTTCAGAGCATTTCCCCAAATGAATTAATCTACACTTTTAAAGAATGGCCCTGTTAATTATGTGGCAGGAAAATGGTTTCCATTATGATATAAATGATATCCCATTTTCTAATTTATTCTGTGATGCATGATCAAAATTTGAGAGATGGATGAGGTCTACAAAAGGTTAGGCAAGGCTTAGGCTGATCAAATATAGCCATCAATTATATAAATCAACATTCCTTTGAGAAGCAGAAAATGATTTTTCTCTTTTGGGAGAAAATTCTTCATTTGTAATTGCTCATAGAAAACACTAGGTAAGCTGCAGTGTAATTCAGATATTTACTCCTACTGATCCACACATGGTCTCATGGTCTATAAAATCTATCTATATGTAACCTAATCTGTAATCTGTTTTGATAGATAGATAGACAGATAGATAGATAGAATTTTTTTGCTTTGGTGTTTTTGTATTTTTGCAAATTACTTTTCATAACTTTTATGATTTTTTAAATAATGTTTATGACTTATAAAACAATATAACGGACAGGTATGGAACATGAACGGGTGATCTTTAAAATGTATCTTGTTTCTGAATGTTATAACTACTTTGAACAAGAGAACTAGGTTGTAATACCGTGTACTATTTTACATGTAAAACATTTTGCAATCTTGCATTCTAAAAAATTCGCATATGAATTATATAAATTGGGACGAAGGGTGTGTCTCGTTAGCCATGACACTGCTAAATCAATCAGTGGGACACCTGCGCTTGCTTCTTTTTACATTCTCGTGTGTGTCAGCTGCCGTGAGATCACCGGAATGTGCTGCTCCGGCTCTCAGATACTCACTAGCTGCGTTTACATGGACAACAATAATCCACTATAAACCCGATTAAGACCATACTTTGATTAAGAAACTACCATGTAAACAGCCATTTTTACTTACCTTAATCTAATTAAGGTCATACTCAAATTAAGCTCTAATCGAATTAAGACAGGTGGAGTACTCCTGTTTTAGTCGCATTATGGACGTGTATTACAGGCATGTAAATACCTTAATCACATTATGAATGTTGTGTAAGAGTTTTCACTGCATATTGCGACACGATCACACATGGCAGTTTTCAACATTTTACGGCGAACAAGAGAGTTCGGCTGAATCCCAAAACCCATACTTACCTACCTGTAGTGGGGAAAAATACATGTATCTCGGCTACTATATAGACAGTAAGTACGCGGTTTGGGACACAGCCCATGGCTTCAAGCAGATGTCTATTAGCATGTACAGCATGACATATAATTAACTGCACTTAAAGCGTGCGTAAAAAAAAATTTAATAAAAACACCCAAAACTGTATACGGTACCATAACGAAGATGAACTATATGTTGATACGTGAAATTCTGGAGGGACGTCGGACGGCGTGGTGCAGTGACGTAATGACGCGGGCTGTTAATCTAATTATGTTCTAGAACATGTAAAACGGGAACATGACAGGAGTAATCTAAAAGCGACTCATGTAAACACCTTAATCACATTATTATCTTAATCAGAGTAAGGTCAATAATTAGATTACTGCTGTCCATGTAAACGTAATCACTGAACAGAGCAGACGCAGAGAGAGGTGAGAGAGGTGAGAGTGCAGCGGGAAAGCAAGACCTCGTGCTTGCAGAACTGTACTGGTCACATTTGGAAAGTCGCTAAAGTTTGTCCAAAAAGTCGCTAGATTTGTCGCTAGGCGCTGTTTTAGTTGCTAAATGGTCTGAAAAGTCGCTAAGTTGGCAACACTGGTCTGCCCTGACAGCTAGATAAAAGACATGCTAAGCTCCGCCTCTCCTCAGCGAAAAGAAAATACAGAGGGTTAGGAAATGCTAAGTTTTTCAATTTATGCACGTTCTATTTGAAAAGCAATAAAATACACAGAGTACCCAAATGATGCCCTGTCTGTTTTTTTCCTGAAAACAATTTGCGCCCCCCTTCCGATCTCTCTGCGCTCTGGGGTTGAGAACCACTGAAAGGAAGGGGCCAGTGTTCGTGAACTTTATATGTATAAAATGTAACAAAATCCAACTGCATCAACTTTGCTAGATAAATTTGTATGAATTAGATTAGATTATTTACATCTCTTCAGAGAAAGATCAGAAAGCTACAGTAGAGCTACAGTATTATTGTACCTGGTGGTCAGAAATGGGAAATACAACAATCACTAATCCTTGCCCATTTAAGCAGGAACCACACTGCCCCATGCTTGCTCAATGAACATTTTGTTTATGAGTAGGGGAAATGTCAGTGGACAGGACAGTATATGATATTACCTCTTCTGTGTTCATCTCACACACTGTGACAATGGTGATGAGAATACCTGCTGTATCAAACAAAAAATGAACACATAAACATCAAAATGAACCATTTAATTAGTCCATAGTTTCAGTCATTTCTCTAATTAGAAATGCTCAGCAAGTTTAATCTACAATATTAACTAGCTAACCATGTAACTATTCAAGTTATTAACAGAAAACAGAAACCATCATAACTGTACCAGTTGCTTATAAAATTGTCTGATTTTAAGCTGTGATTAAAAAAAAAAATTATTTACAAAATGAAACAAATTAAACAATAAGGTGACAGTGTTGTGCCAAAGATTTTTAGTTTGATCAACTGGAATTGGATTGTTTGACTTTTTAATAGGCTGTGCTGTGGATTCTGGCTTTTAGACCAGACTACGTCCTTTGTTCTCTCAATGTAAATTGGTGTACAAGTGTATTCAAGTCTGATCAATTCTCAGTTTTTCTTTCTTTTCTTCTTCTTTTTTTTTTTAATAAAAAGTTTATTAGTAGAAATGTAAAGGAGCCTTCTCCTTCTTCCATCTTCTTCAGAGATAGGGTCACCGTACATATCGGGAATGGTGGCACATCCACAGGACACAATAAACAGACACATACGTTTGGATATGAAGAGAATCTGCATTCTACAAGAGAAGTGTATAAATCTTCAAGATTTTTTAGCCTGTGTAAACATGTCTGCTTCTCTCAGTGTTTGGTCTCCAGTACTGTGTTTTGTTTTTTTGTTGTTTTTTTTTCTGTGTAGGGCCATGTCTGGAGAACAGAAAGCTGTCAAGAGTGCACCCTTGGGAAAATGCTTGGGTGTTTGCACAAACATTCTTAGAAGGAGATGCCAGGGTGTCTTTTTAAATCCAGGATTGCTTGTGCACCCTCTCATCAGAATGACTGGGGCAAGTGTCTTACTAATGAACTGAGATCTCTGAAGCAAATTTGCAGCTAAATATATAGGTCTTATAGAATAAATATGTCTTATAGCATGTGTCTATAAGAAACACACTTTACTTTCTTTGTACTGCATTAGGGTCATTTAGTTTTAATGCTGACTCACAATGTAAATAAAATGAATTAAATATGGCTATGATCGTTAAAATACATATACATACATCTCATATGTATGTATCTGATTTGTATATGGTTGTATAAAGCTTGGCCTTTTCTTTGACCTAGCATTGTCTCTTTTTCTTTTCCAACTGCCTCTGTTGCCATGATACAATGTATCATGTCTAGAGCTCACTCTGTCTCCTACAACATTCAGTCCTTTAACTTCTTTTATAATTCCTATTCCAGAAAAAAATCCATCCTATACTTTCTAGAAATATATCCCTTATATATTCATTAAATATCTGTCATCAAAAATGATGGAACATATAACATATGGGAGCAGACACAACAGGGAATAATCACATGGATTATGGACCAAACACAGAACAGGTGAACACATTAGGGTAATGAGCCATATCCTTATTCATGACAATATTGTGCATTTATTTGGCCACAACCCTTTGAATCATCTACAGTAACTGACTATCCACACCTCCATGTGTGTATGCCTGTACAAGATTTGTATAATTATGAAAGGGAAGTACAAGTTATGAGATAATTGATTTATATTTATAATTATATTTGTAATATTAAAATTATATTTAATGTATTTAATAGTCAACCACTGTCGTAACATTTTTGAGGAAAAGTGATAGTTTTATCTTTAAACTCTGTTTCAGTTAGATGTATGAGAGAACAGGCAGAATTGTAACTTGTTTGTTTTTTCTAAATGCATACATACATTTGTGATTGCAGTATATCCATTTATATCCATTTACAAAATGCGTCCATTATTGCTGGAAGTATTTCATGGAGTATTTAAAAAATAATAATAAATAAAAAAACTGGAAGAATTTTGGATTTTTTTTTTTATATGTGCCCATATCTCTACACTAACAGTTAGCATAATTTGTGTATGTTACTTCTGTTTGCAAGATTGTGAGAAAGCATGGTTGTAACCTGCTCTACAATTGTAACATATGTTATACAGCATCCTGCTTCTGCCACAAACCTATAGTAAATATGGTTACTATAATAACATGTATGTTTCAACCACCATTTTACCATGGTTACTATAACAAAACAAACAAAAATAAGAATTGTAAATAAGTGTTGTACATCAACAATCAATTACAATATATCTTTCTGAGCATGAAATTAGTGAAACTAATTTAGAAACTATCTCAGTGTTTTTCTTTACACTGCAGCATCTGATATGCAACAATCCTTATTGTCTTTCAATTGTTTATTACTCCAGTATTTAAAAGTGTGATTGTTCTGCTTATGCTTCTCTGCATGTGCATCATAGACATCTAATGTTCTCTTGTAATGATTTAATATTTTCTGAGGTACCCTTATATCACACAGAGTGATGAATGAGGTTTTTCTGATGTACATGTAAATTTACAGTGTATTTTGAATGGTCTTACAATTACAATTTTGCCTGTACAACTGTAAAACTGGACTCCTTTTGGTTTCAGTGAAAATGCACAGTACTCTCAGTGGATAACTTGCATTGATAAAGAAGCAAACGTTGAGCAAACAAATTCAAACCAAAATATGTTACAACTGCACCCATTAAAACCTCCGCCCACCACCACCACCCCCGCCCACACACACACACACACACACACACACACACACACACACACACACACACACACACACACACACACACACACACAGCAAATCCTTGAGTACATTTACTTTAGTTAAGTACCCTAAAAGCTATTCCAAAATCATTCTACAAGAACCCGAACAAGATTGTAATATTGACTCTGTTAGTACATCTACATCAGGAGAATATCATTAGCCAGATAAATTAACATAAAAGGAAACTGCACAAGTAAGCAAGCCCAATAAAATTACTGAATGTGTGAGTGTGTGGCATCTAAAGTGTCAATCACTAGTACTAAATAAATATTGTTGTGACCTTAAAGTCATTCTACTGGAACACAAACAAAGCAGCAAAATTCCTATTAAAATTGATTGAAGCTGGGAATCTGAGTCTGTTAATGTGCTGATGTGCAAACTCACCCATTAAATGACTGAAAAGCTATGGCTATCATTGGAAGAGGAGGTCATTTCCCTCTGTAAGTCACAGGAGCCCTGAAATAACGAGTGGATGTTGCTCAACATGGCGTGAAATGACTTTATTGCATTTTCACATTAAAAGCATTGATAGAGTACATTTCTAGGGAGAATCATTCAGAGGTTGCTAGTCATGCGCAAGGGCAGGGAGAAGGCGTTGTGGAAGAGGCAGAGAGAGTAATGCCTGAAAAAAAATTAGCCTCACCTGCCTGATTCAGAAATACACACATTTCTCCAGTAAGTAGGAGGATGTCATATAATCAAATGTGTTAAGTGGACACATGTGGCAGCCTAACAAATGATAAATGGCTTATAGGTGCAGACTTGGGAATATAAAGTAGAAATAAATATCGCAAATGGAACAACTATAAAGACTGCCAGATTGATAGTCAGTCATTAATAGCTGTTTTGTTTGGTTTAGATGTTTGTTCTTTTCACTAAGAAACTGTCAACATCACTAGCACATATTACTTTTGGTACTTTTTTTTAGTACAAAAGAGGTTTATATTGACAGTTGACTAAATATTTTAACTGAGCTGTTCTCTAAAATATATATTATTGGTATCTACTGTTTCCTCATCCAGAGTATTAATGAAGCAGAAAAATCATAAGCATAGCTGAGAAAAAGCACAAGCATAGCTGACAGTTAATGACAGATAACAGCATGGGTATTTTAACGAGTTAAACTGCTGAAAAACTGAGATGGAGGTGAACATAAGCACCATCTCATCTTTTGCCAGGAGATTTACTTGAATACACAGTGACAGCACAAATGCACTGCCCATTAATCATCTATAGTGGTCCAGGCCACATGCATAATTACCTGTGTTCAGTTGTATTGATTTTCGTTGTTCCAGTCATGTCGTCACTCTCAGGTCAGACCAACAACAGGGAAAGAGAAGTTTTTCCCATCTTAACTAGGGTCATTTGTCCAGAGGTGAGTGCTGCTCTCAGCAGGCTAAGATGAGCTTTCTTAGGACACAGTGGTGCCTTTTTGTCTTTCCTTTACTTCTCCCGGCTCTAATTTGAAGATAAATATTTTCCCCCTCTCTTTTGTTTCCTTATGTTGCTATCAGCTTTCACAGGCTAACATTCCTAGGGCTGCTGGTATTTTTCTACATAAGAAAGAGATAACAATTCATGTTGGCAAGAGAATCAATACTAATTGTCAAAGTACAGCCTTCATAACATAAAGTAACACATTAATAAACAGACTTGAGACCAGATGTTGTGTAACAGACATTTTTATCATTCTTGTTATCATTTGAGCTGGTAGATTCTAACATGATAAATGAAGTCACATCACAAACTTGTCTCAAAATTTTCAGAATTACTTGTCATTGGGTGACCCAGTCTGATAATGGCACGATAATGAGCTGCACCACAGCTGTGCTTTTGTCTGTAGAAGCAGCACTTCATAATATAAATGCAAGGACAGGTCAGATATCTCCCTCTGCCTCTCCTTCAAAATGTATCCTGTGTTCTGCATGCAGTCTAGCAAAACATGGCATTAATTGGGACAATAACAAGTTGAGACCACTGATGTACATAAACAAAGTAACTCCTTCAAAAATGTTCATTATTGACTTGCCCCTTACACCATAGAGTGTGACTGCCCCCTGGTGTACCACATTACACATATAATGTTGCTTTTAATTCAACATAAATGTGTACATTGTTTTATTTGCTTGTGCAGCTTTCCATAATGATGAAACTCTTATACAAACTCAACTTGTAAATATTCTTGACCAGCAAACTTCCTAACACAAACTTCCTATCGACTACAGAAACACAGACATGGTTGCCTGGCAACATGTAGTGTATTTTTATTCATGATACTGCACACACAGAAAGCCAACAGTGTCCTGACTAACAGACTTGCGGCGATAAAATAATTAATTTGTTTATACTGATTGAAAATGTCTGATAAGTCAGTTTTCACCGTGGAATGGAACACCAGTGTACTTGTAAAAAGAGCTACATACAGCGTAAACACTGAAGAAGAAGAAAAAATATCCTCATCGAGATCATGGAACCTATTGTATTTTAGATGCATCTGTAAGCACCCAGAAGAATAACACAAAATTTATAAAGGAGTGTTTAAAAGCTGCATTTACTCATCAATATCAGCATACTGAATGTTTATTGCTCAAAATATCAATATCTGCATTTAGATTTAAACCTAAGTGGGCATTGCCTAAACTGGACGGAGTTGTTGTTGTTGTTTTGTTTTATTTTGATTTATTACATGTGAACCTCATCACTATGTCCATGGAAACACTGGGAAAAAATAGATAGAAATGACAGCACTCTGAGCATGGACTGTGAGTTCTGACTCTGACAGTTCCTTAATCTCAGCTGATGTGTGCAGGACCTTTTTTTAAAATCCTGCTCACAGTTATTATTTTTATTTGTCACTCTTTGTGATATTTTTTAATAAATAGGTTATATTTCCTTAAAACAAGCTAGTAGCATAATTTAAACCACCAGATATTAATCCTTACCAGTCGGTTACTTAGGATGAATATGAATATTTGAATGTTGTATACATCACTGTATAATGAATTGTTCCCATTACTGAATGTGGTCATACTTTGTCCCACGAGCTTCATATCTAACATCATATCTAAACTGATCATTCATATCTAAATTGGGACACTGTGTAAAATGTAAATAAAAACAGAATGCAATGATTTGCAAATCTCACAAACCCATAGTGTCCCAACTTTTTTTTTTTTTTTTAAATTGGAGTTGTATGTGGAACACATTATCTGTTCATTCCAAATAATGTATTTATATTTAGTTAAAGCCGTAAACTTTAGAGAACTATAGCCTTATTGACCCCCCTCCAGAGAATGGGTAAAATTGGTTTAAAGTAAATATATCACACAACAATTAATATTTTCCACTCGAAAACCTGGAGAAAATACTGACCATTTTTTTAACAAAAATTAATTATCATAAGTTTGAATTAGAACTATAGTATGCTCTCTAAACTTGTGCCAAAGTGAAAAGTCTGATTCATAGTGAATAAACCATTTAAAAATATCTAATAAAGGACAAGACTTTAATTTCCCCCTAATATGTGTTCCTTAAAATAATGTGTTACCATTATTTTTAATAATTGTTGTCTATCTTTGGTTATGTCCACCTATACAGAAGTATAACCCAAACCCTAACCTGATTTAGTTGTTTCCATTAAGTATTCATTCATTCATCTTCAATAACACTTTATCTTCAGGTTTTTGTGGAGCCTATTCAGGAAACGTGGGCGCAAGGTGGGAATACACCCTGGACGGGTGCCAGTACATTGCAGGGCACCATGCACACACATTCACACATTCACAGTATGGACAATTTAGTGTAGCCAGGCATTTTGGGAGGTGAGAGGAAACCAGAGAACCTGGAGGACACCCATATGGACATGGGGAGAACATTTCCAGGAATTAGGCTCAAACAAAATGCCCACAATGCATGTAAACTTGTGAAAATCAGTTGGCATAAAATGAGTTACAGCTGATTTTAACAGGATGAGTTACAGCTCATTTTATCAGCAAGTTCTCTTTCCATTGGCTTACAAGGAAATCTCAGCCCTAATGTGGTGGTAATGTTTATGTATTGTAGTAGTTAAGAGCAGTGGCTAATGCAGCATGTTTGAAGATGTAGCAAGCTGGATATCATATGCACAGAGATACCAATCAAGCATTTTCATTAAATTATTATGCCATACTCAAACGGCTCTCTGCTTGTTCTGATGAGTGAGTTCAAATGTTTTTTGAGAATTTGATCATATCTCTGTCTTGTTTTATTTTAACTCTTGGGGCCAACATCCAGGGGGCCAACATTCAGGCTCTGCGCACACAGTGTAGAGGTGGGATTCGAGCCCCTAACCCAGAGGTGTGAGGCAAATGTACTAACCACTAAGCCACCTTGCAACCCACCAACCAACATATTAATAATAATAATATATGATTACAATAATTTTAGGTATAGTCACTCCATATCAACATAATTAACAGGAGAGATAAGAATATTTAGAATTTTTTTGGAGTCAGACCTTTTGCCATTATGTGTTTCCAGGCAAAGACAAAATATGAAATGAATTGATATGCTGTTCCCTAGGGCCTTGATGGCATTTAGGTCCCTTTTCATTTTTAACATCAAAAGACAAGAAGTCACGCAAGAAACATATAAGCATGGGAGCGAAATATCAGGTGGTTTTCCCTGTGTCCATGTGGGTTTCCTTCAGGCTCTCTTGTTTCCTCCTTCCGCCTAAAAGCATGCTGCTAGGTGCATTGTCCCTAGGTATTCATTTGTGCTATCTTATCCAGGGTGTTACCACCTCAGAATGAATTCTTTCTGTAATGAAATGCTGAAAATAAAGGGATATTCACCATCCCTGGTGCTTAGGAAGGGTGAAATAAAACTACAGTTATACTTTGATTGATCAGTGTCATATTTTTAACATTAATGTGAAGTTAATAGCTTCACCATGATTCAATGTTAATTCAATATTGATTTTCTGTCATCAACCAATAACCAACACAGAAGACCATAAATCACTGTTGATGCTTTTAATGGTTGTCTGACAATTAATTAAAACAAATAATTTCACGTTGAAACAAATTTTGGACAATGTAAATACACTCAGAAATTGTTGAATACCAGTTGAATGCACCTTTATGTAGATATGACATTATGAATTCATTATTTGGATGAATTATCTCTGTCACAGCAAAATCACCAGTGTTTATTTAACACCCACAGTGTTGAATTTACACCCTACGATGGACTCAAATAAACACTCTGGGTGTTAATTCAACACTAGGGATTTTACTGTGTAGAGGCCACAAATAGTTTGGTGTGAATTAGTGTTCAAACTATGTGGTGTGCATGAAAGTGATCAGTGAAGACAGCTTCTAAATATTTATCTCAAAGATGGAATTTCATATGGCATTGTTCTTACAATAATTCTTAAATGAGGAATTCCACCTACTTAAAGTGAACTGTAACCACAGCAGATCACTGTTTAGTCAGCTTAACCTGGGTATGGATTTGTTTGTTTGTTTTACATAGTTGAATACATAACCACCCATATTACGATTTTATCACCTCAGTTTTGCATCAGAGTCTATATGGCAAAGACATTTATTGGCTGAGTAATACTTCATTTCCCAGAGCATAATCTGTAATGTGATGTCCAATACAGTTTCAATGCGTTTCAATAAATGGAACCTATTTTGAACATCTGTGGACATGCAAAAACAGGTTCAATAGCTAAACATATCTGGATCAGAACCCTGTACAATTTTTCCTGGACTGTTTTAGACTTCTGTAGAGGTTCAAAACAAATAATACATTGTATGTTGTGGTATGTTTCAATCATGTGTAAACATCCATAAAAATGTAATATAATATCTCAATATCTGGATCAAAACAGGTCTTAATTCTCAATATATATTGCATATACATACTATGTATGGCATTTATTCAAATAACACTTTATATTTTGTAATATATTTTTTCTTCTGAACCAAACTGTCCACTTTTTTCCTTCTTATGAAAGCATGCTTTAATGGACATGTACTGCACGTGGAATCTGAAATTTCATATAAAAGGCATGTCATGTGGAATTGCACTTGAATGAAAGTAAAACAATTTGTATTTAATCTGTGTGGTTAAATCCGTATATCAAGTGAACATTATAGCTTGAATTGACAGAATTAACTGACAAGTAATAATTAGGCAAAATATGCAAGCTAGCTCAGCTAGTTACATATCTAACTAAATTAACTCTTCAGTAAAGATAAGTTTATAGGTATGATTAATTACTTTTAAAGACTAATGTTGTGTAAGATGAAAAAATATCATATTTATTCATGATTAGTTTTGTTTGAGTGTAAAATGAATGGTGATAGTATGATAGTACCTAGCTGGCTAGTCATATTCCTTATATGTTTTTATTTAGCACGGTGGGTTTAGCATTGCACTGTCAGTCATCATTCTTCAGGAAAGATCAAATTTAATTATCCATAGAATACAGCCAGCTGGTTTAAGTGTTCCTATGTTGAGAAACAAAACTATAATCATACAATATTTGTGTCACAAGTGGACCGCATTCCGTCAGGGGCTGAATCCCGAGTTGGTGAGAGAGTTGGCATGTCGAGGCGAATAGCTCACCCTAGACGCCCTCATTGACCTTGCAATACGGCTGGACCGTCTGCGCCATACCAACCGCCCTCCATGCTGTGGGGTCCCCTGCCACCAGACCCAGCACCCCCAGCTGAGCCCATGCAGCTCATGCAGACCTGGATCCTTGAGGAGGAGAGGGAGAGGCGACGTCGCGAGTCTCGCTGCTTTTATTGCAGCGAGGGCACCCACCTTGTCCATCAGTGCCCCCACAAGACACGCGACATGCCGAGGGGAGTGCGGACCGCCAACCTCATCGCCAACCGGAGAGTCCACCCTGAGCACGCACTCCACATATATTCATGCCACCAATTAAAATAGAGCATTCAGGGCAGTCGTTTGTGTTTTCAGCGCTAATCAATTCAGGAGCAGCCGGGAATTTCACAGATCAGAGGATTGCGCAGAACCTCGGCCTCTCCGTCTGCCCCCTGCTCCAGCCACGGCAAATACATTCCATTGATGGGTCCCCCAATTGGGGGGAGTCATATCCCACTGTACACTGCCGCTAAGACTTCAAGTTAGTGCCCTCCACCAAGAAACCATAGTCCTGTACATCACAGTCTCCTCCTGGCATCCCATCATTCTAGGCCTACTTTGGCTGGAGCTCCACAACCCTCAGGTCTCTTGGACGGACAAGCAAATTACCCAATGGTCCCCGTACTGCCTGATCAACTGCCTACACGGCCCTGCGGCCCCTTTAGCAGCCACGACAGTGGAGAGCCCCATGTGTCTTGTTCCAGTCATGGTCCCTTCTGAATATCGGGACCTCAGCGAGGTATTCAGCAAGGAGAGAGTAAGCGGTTTACCACCACACCGTCCCTACGACTGCGCAATTGACCTCCTTCCTGGAGCCAGTCCACCTCGGGGTCATGTATACCGTCTCTCCCAAGCTGAACACAGAGCCATGGAGGAATACATTCAAGAGGCCCTCCAACAGGGTTACATTAGGTCCTCCACATCCACCGCATCTGCCGGGTTCTTCTTCGTGGAAAAGAAGGGAGGGGGCCTACGACCGTGTATCGACTACCGGGGCCTAAACCAAGTGACAGTTAAAATGTCAGGTTTACGTAAAGGCCGAGAAGTGTGAATTCCACCAACACACGATCTCCTTCCTAGGATACATCATCAGCCAGAAGGGGGTCACCATGGACCAGCGTAAGGTCCAAGCAGTGGTAGAATGGCCCACGGCCCGAACCATCAGGGAGTTGCAACGGTTCCTTAGCTTCAGGAACTTTTACCGATAGTTCATTCAAGGTTTCAGTACGATAGCACAACCCCTGAAATCCCTCTTGCGTGGCAAGCCCAAGGGGCTCCTTTGGACCCCAGCCGCCCAGGAGACACTGGACAAGCTCAAGAGGGCCTTCACCACGTCCCCCATCCTCAGACACCCGGATCCCTCCAGAACCTTCATCGTAGAGGTTGATGCCTCTGAGGCAGTGGTAGGGGCTCGGAGTATACACCCTGGAGGCTCAGAGATAAGCCCAAGCTGCACCCCATAGCATTCTTCTCCCACAAAGTTGTCATCAGCGGAACGCAATTATGATGTGGGGAACCAAGAACTTCAGGAAGTCAAACTGGCCCTGGAGGAGTGGAGGCACTGGTTGGAGGGGGCCACACACCCGTTCGTTATCTATACAGACCACAAAAACCTTGAGCACCTGAGGACTGCCAAACGTCTCATGCCCTGCCAGGCCCGCTGGTCCCTGCTCTTCTCCAGGTTCCAGTTTACCTTATCATATAGGCCAAGAGCAAAGAACACTAAGGCCGACACTCTGTCACGAATCCACTGCTCTGAGAGCTGAGCGGATCACGGAGATTATATCCTGCCCCCATCCTGTATTGTTGGCGCCATAGAGTAGACTCTGGACCAGGCCTTAGCACGCTTCCCCAGGTCACAAATCGCAGCAGCATGTGCTCCCGGCAAGCAATTTGTCCCAAAGTGATACCGACTGGAGCTCATAACCTGGGACCACACAGTATAGCGCGTCGTATCCTCGTGCTCCTTGTGCTCCACATGCACCCAGGCCAAGGTACCACGTACTCTACCAGCTGGTAAGCTGGGGCCCTTACCCATCCCCGTACTCCCATGGTCCTACCTGGCCCTAGACTTCATCACGGACTTGCCGGAGTTGCAGGGGAACACCACGATACTAGTGTTCATCGATCGTTTTTCCCTGCGCCTCATTCCACTGCCCGCCATCCCGTCTGCCTTTGCCATGGCCAAGTTGCTATTCCATGTTTTCAGGTACTTCAGTATCCCGGAAGAGGTCATGAGTGACAGGGGGCCACAATTCACGTCTCGAGTCTGGGCCAGCTTCATGGAAAAGATGGGTGTCACCGTTAATCTCACCTCCCAACAGTCAGGTAGAACGGGCTAACCAAGAAGTCGCTAGATTCCTCTGAACCTTTTGTGCCACCAACCCGGAGGACTGGGGCCAATTCCTCCCATGGGCGGAGTACACACAGAACTCCCTGTGACACTCCACAATGCAGCTCACCCCTTTCAGTGTGTCTTGGGCTACCAGCCGCCTTTAGTTCCTTGGAATGCCAACCCGACTGACTCGCCAGCGGTGGATGAATGGCTCCACCGGAGTGAGCAGGTCTGGGAACGCGCACATCAACATTTGGTGCAACTCCCCACTGGAACCGTTAGAGATTGACGGGCAACCAGCCTACCGCGTCTGCAACATCATAAACTCCAGACGTTGGAGAGGTAAACTCGAGTACCTGGTGGATTGGGAGGGGTATGGCCCAGAGGAGCAGTGCTGGATCCCGTCCCAGGACATTCTGGACCCAAGCCTGTGTAGGGACTTCCATACCGCTCACCCAACTAAACCGAGACCATGGAGGAGAGGGAGGCCTCGGAAGGATTCGGCTCCCGGAGTGAGCTCTTTGGGGGTGGGGTCTGTAACATCGCGGCGAACTCGCAACTACAGTTCCCAGAGTGCAGCACAAATTACAAACATGGCCGACCAGAACTACACTTCCCAGTCACGCAGACACTCACGTTCACTGGAGTACTGAGTGCAGACACCTGTATTCCAGCTTAGGTTATAAAGGACCTTGTTAACTTCAGAGCCTCGCAAAGTAAACACTCAGCAGTCTTGCCTCTGTCTTTCACCAAGCCTTTGTTATTGTTTTGGATTTCTACTTTTTTCGCCTGACCTACTGCTGTCTTCCGTGTTTCATCTTCCGCCTGATCCTCGCACTCTAGTCCCATTCACCCGTGCTTGCTTCCAACGAGGTACCGCAACAATTTGTTTTTTTTCATGCCTGCTGAGACAGTAATTAAAATTTATGTAAGGGAGATGCAGATAATGGCTGTAGTACAATGCAACCATGCGCCAGAGAGAAAGTGAAAATGGATTTGAATGGCTTGTTTAATGAATTAAGTTACAGTGAGGAGTTGTGCTTCTTTTGTTGTAAATAAAACCTTATTATACTCCATTATAGTATAATAAAAGATATCGGAAATAAGTCTATACCTGATACTGAAAATATGTCTTTAATGGTGTCATAATGTTTTGAATCTTGAAAAAAAAAAATCCTATGGAGGACATTTGGGCATTGAGGAGAATGACACAATAAAATGTTTCATTCTGGCTGCTGACTAAACTTATTTTAAATGCCAGACAAATGCATACATATAAATACATTTAAATACATAAAATTTTGTCACAATAAATTGTGCATCCAATTTACCACGTTTGAATGAGAAATTAAAAATATATATATTCTTTTTGGGAGTCCGCATTTTCTATCCCCAATTTTTTTCTAGCTTAAAAAGCTTGAAAAGTGGTTGTCTTCAAAGGTGTTTCTTGTTTGTTCGTTTGTTTGTTTGTTTTACATTTACACTTATGCCATTTGGCAGGCTCTTTTATCCAGAATGACTTACATCTAATTTTTTATACAACTGAGCAGTTGAGGGTTAAGAGCTTTGCTCAAGGGCCCAGCAGTGGCAGCTTGGTGGTGTTGTGATTTGAACTCAGAACCTTCCGATCAGTAGTCCAGCATCTAGATACAACTGAAAAACTGCTGTTCTGAAAACTGTACATCCTCAGAAATATTGTTTTGCTTGTTATGATTTCTGTCACTTATTTGATGGGCTTTGACATATTAAAATAGAATAATGAAAACCTCTGCATAGTTATATATTGTGTCAGCCTTCAGCAATTATCACTGACTGATGCAGGAGCTGCAATTATGGAACCAAAAAAAAAATGGATAATGTTTCATAGTCACTGAAAAAAAGAACTTTCTACCATCCCTCATTCCCAGTGCTAAATTGCTTGCTTTTCATTTGCATAAAGTTAAACTTTGCTCAGCTTTTTCCACACCGTTTCCCATGCCCACTTTACTTTACTTTGCCTACTGTTGCCAGAAGTCTCCAGCTTTCATTAAATGACTCCCAGCTGCTTTTTCAAATCACTGCAAGTCTCTATACAAAGTACTTAACTTTTGAAATGAAGTTGACAACCATACACCCCATACTGTATATAACAAGTGGTGGATGGAATAAAACCAAGTTATATTGAAGTTCATCTACACAACACATCCATAACGCAATTAGAATATAAGAGTTCTTATTGTCATTTATACTTCACTAACTTCCATAGTAAACAGACACAAAGTGCACACATAAGTTATTTTAATGGAGAAGGCACATAGAATGCATACACACAGCATAGAAAGAATAGAAAGTGAGAGATTTTGTCAAAAGAATTTAGCAGTGTGACCCTCCCAGCAGATAGCATTTAGGTTGCCAGGTATGACAACTGGAACTCATCTCCTGCTTCTGTGTCATCCACCAAGCAGCACACATCTGCACTGCCAAGCAGTCAGGCATATCCGCTAGCTGACATCTCTCCTTTTATCTCTCCCTTGATACAACCCAGACCTCCCACTGACATTGAGAAGTGCAAGTTTCGACTCCTAAATTTTCTCTTTCTCTCCTTTTGACAAAACTCCCCAAGCCAGAGTAAAGTTTCTAGGGATTTTTCATCCCCATCACTCACTCACACTTACCATTGTGGTCCCAAGCTTTTCCTAGTATGGTCTCTGTTTCATGCATTTTGCATGAGGTGCCCCCCCCCCCCCCCCCCCCCCCCCCCTCTCCCCACTTGGCACAGGCAGGTAATAGTGACCTTAGGGAATGATGTTTTTCAAGGGAAAATCGATTGTGCCTTCTAAAAAGAGGCATTAAACCATGCACTACCACCCCACAGCTTACAGCTTGCTTACAAAGGTGGTAAATGTAGACTTATTCAGTAGCAAGGGAGTTTTAGCTCCTGAAAAGCCGTTCTCCATCACAGCTGCGGCAGTAACCAGTTCTTTGCAGTGACACCACTAAAGGAATGGTCATAATGTTAACCAATGAATATAAATTTTCTTACTTTCTCGCTTCACATAGTATCAAAAATGACAAAGTTGAAGGTACGTTTACAGTAATAGTAATCTGCCCTTCAAAATCCAAATTCTAATGCCATGATTTTGTAGCAATGAGAATCAAATAGAGACTAAAAGACTAAACACAGTTTGAAAAAGTATATCTGCCAAATTAAGCATAGCAACATTTGTTTGTTCGTTCATTCATTCATTCATTCATCTTCTGTAACCTCTTTATCTTAGTCAGGGTCATAGTGGATCCAGAGACTATCCCAGGAACAACACTAGGCATGAGGCTGGAATTTGCCCTGGACGGTTTATTCTATCACAGAGCACCATGCACAAGCACATATGCACATTCATTCATGCCTGTGGCAAATTAGTATAGCCAATCCTATTAAATGCTCTTCTTCACAAGATTTGGTCTCATACTGTAAATGCTCCACCAAGGGTTCTCAAATTTTTACAGCCAGGCATCTCTCCCTTTGTAAAAATAAATAAATAAATAAATAAATTTTATTTATATATATATATATATATATATATATATATATATATATATATATATATATATATATATATATATATATATACACATAATATATATTTTTTTAAATCAGCAGACCATGTCCTGTTCACACCACAGATTAAATTTATGAACATAGTCTAATTATTCAAATACCATGCAGGTTGGTTGAGTATATTGGTTGCAGAACATTGTAGCTATATAACCCAATTACAGTATAAATTTTACAATAATGTAACGTAATACAAATTACATTAATGTATAACACATTTACCTCACACTGCCAGGGTTGGGGGTTCGATTCCCACCACAGCCCTTTGTGTGTGGAGTTTACATGTTCTATGAGTACTCCGGTTTCCTCCTGCATGGTAGGCTGATTGGCATATCCAAAATGTGTGTAGTGTATGCATGGGTGTGTGAATGTGTATATGATTTTGCCCTGTGATGGATTGGCAGCCTGTCCAGGGTGTACCCTGCCTTATGCCCTATGCCTCCTGGGATAGGCTCCTTCCCCACGACCCAGTAGGATAAGCGGTATAGAAAATTGATGGATGGATGGATGGATGGATACTGTGAGGTCATTATGAGGGAGGGGTTTTGGAATGAACCAGAAAGTTAATTGGTCACAGGACACATTGAAACTTTCTTCTAATGTATTTATGTTTTTTTTCCTTCTCTATATCTCTATGTAGCAGTGAGATGTATGTATGTTTGTGTGTGACACTGTCAATGCAGATGAGGTAAAAGTGAAGCTGCAGAAGTCAGAACATGCTGGAAAGGTTTAGAAAGGTTTCAGTCTTGCATGTGTGAATGTGCCAACGGGCATTATAAAAAGAGCAATAAACATTCTAATCTTGCTGTGTTTTATGAGCAGGCTCCTGGGTTTTGGCCCACTAAAAGCCTTTGAGCATAATTTGCCCAATTATTGCCCAAAAGTCTCACAGAGCAGTTTGTAGTTAATCACTATTTGTTCATACTATATCATGCTGTAACCATGGCACCACCAGTTTGAGGTAAAGAATTGATGAGGCACAAAAAAGTCATACACAGTCATCTCTATGTTAGGTCCTTCTTCTCACAGCCTTTAGATCCATTGTTATATTCTTTAAAGGCCGAGTCATATTGACGGTTGCGTCTTTCTCTCTCTACTAGGTGTGTGGGAGTGTGTACACATAAAATGAGGATGTTCTGGTTTCAGTTGTAGTATGGTTCTCTGACCTTTTTCAGTCCCTTTTATTTCCATGTTCCTCCAGACTCACCCAAAGGAAATCAAAAAGGACACACTATTTATGTTTGTATACATCACACACACACACACACACACACACACACACACACACACACACACACACACACCAAGGTAAGTATTAGATCGTTCATTTTATTATTCATTAACTAATGAATAATTTTAAAGAGAAAAAATAGTATTATGTATAATACAGTAAAAGGACAAAATCAGTATATAAAAATATCAGTAACACGCAACATTAAACACTGAAAATTTTAGGTAGATTTTTTCCCCCCATTATGCTTCAGCTTTTGCCACTGTGTTTTTATGACTGAGATGGTTTAGTGATTTATGAGAAGCTCAACTGGGCTCAACACTACATACCTGGTGAAGAAATATTGACAGCTTCTGTACTTCTTGAGAACGCTGAGGAAATTAGGCATACCAAGCAGAATCCTCAGCAGCTTCTACAATCGAGTGCATACTCACCAGCTCCATCACAGTCTGGTTTGGAAGCTGCACAGCTCACCGCTGTAAGGCGCTACAGAGGGTGGTGAAAGCTGCCCAAACCATTTCTGGAACAGCCTTACCAATGCTGGAGAGCCTCTACTAGGCCAGAGTCACCAGGGTGTCCCAGAACATCATTAAGGACAATAGTTACCCCCAGCACAGCCTATTCACACTCCGACCATCAGCAGATGCTACAGGGCTGTAAAAGCAAGAACAACAAGGCTGAAAAACCCACAGGCCATAAGGCTTGTTAACAACTCTCATCCACTACCCTTCCTCCCAACACTGCAGACACAGTTTGTCCTCTGATCCTGAAAGTTGCCAAGCTTTACTTTAAATAATAATTTTAAAACTCATTACAATCAATCATTTGCATTTACAATATACAACTAGAATTTAAATAATTAAAACTTTTATTCTCTCTAAATACTAACTATTCCTAGCCACAGTTTTTGATTCTGACAATAAGTGTATTATAAAATTTAATAAACGTGCGTACGATTTCTCTGGGGTAATAATAGAGAAATAACAACGTGAGCACACTTATATAAACCGAAAGAGCTTGGTGGACTTGTAGCAATCAAACTTGTCAACAAGCCAAAAATAGCTTTCTGCAAAAATGTGACACAAGCCATAAATACAGGAGCTGATTGGATGCATGAATTAAAAACAGGGAAGAAGAAAAAAAGAGGAAGCGATAAAGGGGAAGAAACAAAATGTGACCTTTTATTTATAAGAAAATAAATGAATGTGAACATGGAGGTATTTCTAAACATAAATATCTCACAATAACTGAAAGTGTACAGTGTATTAAAAACATAAACACAAAAGACATTTCAGAAAATATTCATGATGTAGTATTGTTGGTGTGTAGTTAAATGAAGTTGCTTTGTTACCATGAAAATATGCCCTGTTAATACTTGTGATGAAGATGAAACTATTGATCATCTTTTAATACACTGTTCATGCTCACACAGAGATATGGCAAAAAAGTGTAAAAGGATTGTACATAAACATAAATGACAAACAATAATGCACAAAATTATTGATTTAAAATAATTACAAAAAAAATGTGGAAAATTTTACATGATTTTTTATCTGTATTTATCTGTAAAAAATGGCAAACAGGATTCAAAATGATTATCAATCAGTGCCATATCCCTGCTGAGATCATTTTTAAACAGATTGTGAGTGAATTAAAATGACAAAGGACAATGGACAGAAGAACAAAAAATGAGCACCCATGGACTTTATTAAATATTTAAAGTGCCAAGCTTTACTTTTTACTTTTTAAGTCAACCTTTATTGAATAATTTCATAGCAGGTTACAATCACTCATTCACATTTCACAATATGGACATACACATATTTGTAATAGTCAAAAGCACAACTTATATAATTAATTGAAATATATCATACAGTTACTTATATATCATACATTTACATATATCTACAGAATATTTACATCTCACAAAAAGTCCATGGATGCTTATTTCTTGTTCTTCTGTCCATTGTCCCTTTGTCTTTTCAATTCACTCTTAATCTGTTTAAGAACCATCTCTGCAGGGATATGACAGAGATGTGAAAATCATTTTACATCTTGTCTTCCAAATTTTATCATCTACGATTCATTTGACTTGTGTCAAAAGATTCCATATTTTATTGATTCTTCATTTATGTTTATGTCTAATCCTAGATTTTTTATTTTGTGCCATAACTTTGCTGAGCATGATCAGTGTATTAAAATAAGATCAATGGTTTCTTCTTCTGTACAGTTATTAACAGAACATTCTTTAGTAGTTTAGCAGCTCCATTTGAGAACACACCATACTGCTAACCTACCTATACTTAGCCACATCACATCTTGAATATTTTATGAAATATCCTTTGTGTTTATGTTTTTAATACAATGCTTACTTTCGGTTAGTGTATGATGTATGAGTTTAAAAAATGTTCATGTTAAGTTATCTTCGTATTCTTGTTAGGTAAATTAGACCAGTCCAGTTTTAAGTTTTCATGTTTAAATGTAAAATCTCAGTATATGTATATCCTCTTTTTTTCTTCCAGAATTTTATTTCTCCTATCCAATCAGCTTCTGTGTTCACTGCTTGTTTAGCAGAATGCTATTTTAATTTGAAGTTTGTTGGCAAGTTCAACTGTGGCATGTCTTCTGAGCTCTTTTGGTTTATATAGGAGTGTTCATGTTGTCACTTCTCTGTTGTTGCCCCATATAAATCACACGTATTGTAGTGGCAAATGACCATCTTGTCACTTAGAGGTGTTTTAGGGATGTTTCCGATGCATGAAATCCAAACAAAACATCCTTCCAGTCTAGTACTGCTTTTTTTTTTTTTTTTTTACCACTTTATATCACAAAGCTCATAGATGTCATTTTAAACTCGCAGTTCCAATACACACATAGTAATCCCACAAGCTGGCTTCCAGCTGCACATCTCCTGACACGGTCAAAAATTGTTGTGCTTCCCTCCATTACACACCTCCCGGCTCTTACTCTCTGGCAACCTATATTCTAATTAGACCCACAGTCCACCCAGTGTTAAACAATGATATTACAACAGACATTGAAAACAACATAATGGCTCTTACACATATTTTATTTAGTTTCTTTATACACTTATTGGTTTACCCCACCCTGCCTTACCCCACACACATTTACAAATGAGAACAACACCATGGACCACTACCGAGTCTACCTCTGCAGACCTTTGCAGATGTTTACATTGTACATATTACTTTTTATTGCACATGAACCTCTCACGTTTACAATGCATGTATACACTTTCTCTTGCTCATGTATGTATACTGCACTATTTGTTATTTATTTTTTTGTGTTTTCCTTATGTATTGTTTAAAATATGTCAGAGTTTGCTGGGAGGATTCACAGAGTACAAATTTCGTTGTACTGTGTAACAGTCATACATACGACAATAAACTCTTGAATCTTGAATCAAATAATATGTTACAAAATAAATAAATAATACAAATACTGCAATATTTAGCAGAAGACAATGAGGAAAGACTTTACCTTCTTCAAGTACTACATGTGCTTCTGTCACATTTCAACAGAAGAGTTAATAGTTTCTTAAGAAACAGATAGACATTCCTGTAAAGAATGTCACACAGTCTTTCCACTGAATTCATTATTTGTTAGATGTTAACATGTAATATGACAGGTGGAGACATTATTTCAATTCTTTTACTCAACTGACTATCCAAATTGCATTCGTTCTCACCATGTTCAATTAATGAGTAGAGAGGCCACAGTGAAACAGGTCACCTGTAAATGAATGTTGTATGACACCAACTCTGTCTAGATTTAATGCATTTAATTTGGTTTTATAATTAAATAACTCAGATTTGCTCAGTATTGTCAGACTTTCCATGCAAATGTGCATTCTTAGGGGAAAAAAAAAAAAAAACTTTCAGTGTGTAGTGCAGCAACACATGCATAGCTTACAGTGCTATAGTTACAGCTGTGAGGTGAATCACTGTGCACCACATTATGTTTAAACATAACCTACATACCAAATGAAAACCTGTTTAGGGATAGTCAGTAAAGGAGTAGGCTTTTTATTCCACTTGTCCACTGGGCTGTGAATAAAATACTTCTATTCTGGACATGAAATCTTTTAGTCCAGCGTGACCCAGACCTACTGATTGGAGACTCGACTGAGACTTGATGATAAGTAGTTTGACCATGCAACACTGGCCCGTAGTCACCAAATTATTTTGCTCAAGAGAAATACAGAAGACACATCCAATTTAAACATCCAGTAAGAGAACTTGTACACAGTAAATGCTTCACATGGTGCACCAGCAAAACAAACCTGCATGAGCTTGTCAAAATTGGCATAACTCTAAATTTTTCTTAAATAATCACTTGTGTGGCAGTTTGGCTTGTAGATCATACCTATAAGAATAGTTTTGAGTTGTCTAACAGGCTGCTGAAACATCCACCCACTTGTACTCTAGCTATAGTGAGGTATTGCTTTCAAGAAACTTTTATATTTATCATGTTAATCTGGATCATCAAACAAACAAGGGAGAGACTCAGGCACCTGCTCTCTATGGTATCTTAAAGATCGTACAGGTAGGATTTGGTTTTCATAGTTCAAGATTTGTAATTTGTAAATTTTCAAACTATGTGCTTTGCTTTTAGAGATGACAATGTTTGGAACATTATTTGGTGGTTGCTATTGTGCTGACGTTTGTCTAGACTTAAAGACAGTGCTGTATAAAGGAAGACACTGAGATAGTGTGAGAGGAAAAAATTGATTATTTACAGCCCCTGGCTTAGTGAAGGAATCTTTGTACTGTAGCATAGTTAAAGAGAGAGCTGTGAAAGAAAATGGATATAGTAACCTGTTCAGCCTGTTCCCTTATTTATATTATGTTCATTTAGAGGCCTTCACAAGTTTTTATATACAACAATTACTTTACTATGTTGGTGGCTGTAAAAAAAATTTGTCCTCTCCTATTGATATTGTCGACATATTCGTGTGTGCACGCATGTGTGTGCTCCTTCCATGGGTGAGTGTCAGTGTTTCTATGACTTCAAACACCATCTAACATTCTGTTGACATTTACATGGTTTTATTATTATTATTCAAGAATTACATTACAATTACATTTCAAGTATCTAAGATCCACAGAGTAAATCACACTTGTCTCAGTCTCACTTCTCTGAAAATCTTTTACCCCAAAAGTTTTAAGCCACAACATGCTAAATACAATAAATAAATGAGATAGAATAAGTCTTCAAATAATAGGCCACGGTTTGTTTGTTTTTTCATTGAAAACTGCTTGCAATGCACTAATAAGCACAGACACAGATTCACTATTGTGAATACCAAACCTAGAACTGTTGTCGAGTCCAAACAAGGCATAAACAAGGAGAAACATCCTACTTGCATCCATCATACCCGGTAAAGCAGTGTGCGCCCTGCCTCAGCCTCTGGGAAACTATCAGGCGATACGAAGCAGAGACAGCAAAACAGAACCTAAGAACTTTCAGAAGCTGGCATGCATTTGGCTTTGAGAGGAAATTTTAATTGACTCAGGTAGCAGCTATTTATGTCATTAAATAAAAAATAAAAATTAAATAAATACTGCAATATTTAGCAGAAGATAGTGAGTGAAAACTTGTAACCATGTTTAGGCACAGCGTGTACTTCTGTGCAAGCTGGTTGGTGAGTATTTGAGAAGTTTATGGCACAAAGTGATTGAATTCAATATTAAACTAGCACAAGTCAATATAATCAAAATATGGCTTAGTGCTATATAATGATAAATCAGAAAGCAAAAGTTTAACATTTCAGAATTTCACTGCTCATCTTGGTGGTCGACTTTTGTTAGTTTATTTAAAATTTTTACTTATTTATTTATTTATTTTCAAAACGATGAAAACTCCTGTAAAGGTTCCGTTCAGTCATTTGCATTGAACTCATTATTTGATGGATGTTAAATCAGAATAATATGAGAAGTGCAGACATCATTTCAGTATCTTTACTCAAATGACTTTCTAAACATTTTTGTTTGTTTTTTTGTTTTAATTGCATCTATTTTCCTAATGTCCCATTAATAAGTAGGCCAAGGTGATGTCTGGGTCACCTAAATGTGGCATGACAACAGCTTTAGTTTTGGTTTTCCCTTTGGAAATTTAAAACAAACAAATTCTAAAATAATAATAATAATAAAAGAAATGATCAAATAATATTTACAGTATGTTTTCTGATTGCCTAAATACCACAGTGTACATAGTAAATGATACAGATTCTATATCTTCTATCATGTTCTCTACAGGAGCTGTCTCCTGAACTCATTGGTGAATACTCTGCCAACCTCCAGCTTAAGAGATGAACTGGTTATCCCTGCAGGCCCTAATCAGTGGCGTGAATAAATACTCCACCCTTTTTGGTCGTGTTTGGCTCTCTATGGTCTTTATCTTCCGTATGTTGGTGTTTGTGGTGGCCGCACAGCCAGTTTGGGGTGACAATTCAAAAGACTTTGTGTGCAACACAGTTCAGCCGGGTTGCACCAATGTGTGCTATGACCACACTTTCCCTTTCAGCTTATCTTAATAACCTGCCCATCTCTCATGGTGGTGGGCCATGTCAAGTTCCGTGAAAAGAAGAATCAAGATAATGTCATCATTCAGAAAGGCAAACATCTGTATGAAAACCCAGGAAAGAAGCGTGGTGGCATCTGGTGGACCTACTTGCTTAGTCTGATAATTAACGCAGCCATTGATACTGGTTTCCTCTGCATCCTGTACTATCTCTATAAAGGATTTTACTTGCCCACTCTGACGAAATGTAGTCTCGATCCTTGCCCTAATGTGGTGGACTGCTACCTGTCCCGTCCTACAGAAAAGAAGAACTTCACTATTTTCATGGTCACCTCCTCTGCCCTGTGTATCCTCATGTGTATCATTGAGATGACCTACCTGGTGTGTAAGCGTTGTAACAAGGTGCTTCATGAACACATAGAGAAAGCGCGCAGGCAGGCAAGGTGTGAGTGTAGAGTGGGTCCTACTGCATCCTCCAATCACAGCCTCAGCAAACTGAAAAAGACATGACTGCTAGTCATATCACTTAGTGTCACTGCTCTGTCTGGAATCCTTTACACATGACAGACCATGATTTCAGGAGTTGTAGTCATACAGTTGACTTAATGTGAAACACATTAAAGATGCTGCATGCTTCACAGTCATATGAACTGCAAAATAATCCTGTACAATAATCAAAGAAGATATTTATATCTTCATTATTTTGGAAAATATCTGGCATCTTAGTTTTGTCTGTTAAACTGTGATTAAACTGTCATTAAGACCATATATAAATACTGTGTAGAGACATCTTCTTTTGCCATATATGTAAATTAAAAAGTGTTTTTAGAATTTCGTTTTTTTATCATTTTGATGTTTGTGTAGGCTTCAGTAGAATTGTCTTGCGATTAAAGCCAAATACTGCCCCCTGGTGGACAAATATAAATACTATAAGGAACTTTTCAGACGTGAGTATTGATTCACAACTAGAATAATTGACAATACAATACAACAATTATTTGCATTTTCCAGATTATTGATAAATAAATGAATACAAACCCTCCTCACACCCCAGCTGTTTCATGGATTTATTAAATTCCTAAATGTATACACTGGATTCAGTTTAATAATCCACTGCTTCGTCAACCAAAGTGTGCTGGTGAAATTAATGGGTGTAATAGGAGTTTCAAATATCATGGTGCATGGTTTGCCATTTAATCCTAGAAGACAAATAAGAAGATATTAGCATAGGTAGAGAGTGTATATGAAAAGTATAAGCCATTATGCAAAGTGGAACCAAGTCCAACTTACACCAGTGGAAAAAAGAAATTTGTATTTCACCTGACTGAAGATTTAACTGAATTTGTGCATGTGTGTGTGTGCGTGTGTGTGTGTGTGTGTGTGTGTGTGTGTGTGTGTGTGTGTGAGATGAAAAAATAAGCACACCCCATGGAAATAGTTGGCCTTTTTGACATATTTGGACAAACAAACATTTGATCATCCTTGAATGATGATTCTTTGAATAATGATCTTTGACAGTGCTTATTAATAAATTTGATATACTTGAACAAAAGCACAAGAAAAGATGGCATCCCATTATCTTCAAACACTATTTGATATGATACAGAATTCATAGTTAAATCAATGAATGCAAGCTGTCCGGTCCCTGAGGCAGCGAAGCAACTCCAAATTATTTCCACCACCATGCTTCAATGTTGGTATGAGGTGATTCTCCTGAAAAGCTGTCTTTGGTCTGCGCCAAACATGTCTGCTGTTATTGTGGCCAAACACCTCTATCTTTGGTTCATCTGGCCAGAGAACATTATTCCAAAGGGCCTGGTCTTTGCCTATATGCTCATTGGCAAACTGTAGTCTTGCTTTAATGTTCTTTTTAGATAGCAAAGGCTTTTTCCTGGCACACCACCTATGCAGGTCAATTTTGTGCAATCTCTTTCTGATTGTAGATTAAATTTTGGGGTTCACAGAGACTTCTTTTTGCATCCGACGGTCTTCTCTTGGGCTGAATTTGCTGGGACAGCCAGTCCTGGACAAATTGGCAGTCATTTGAAATTTGTGCCACTTCTAGATGATTTTCCTTATAGTGGAATGATGTATTTCAAATAATTTGGAGATCTTTTTAAATCCCTTGCCAGACTCATAAGCATCCACAATCTTTTTTTCTGAAGGCCTTACAGAACCCTTTAGAGCTTGGTATGATGATACCACACACATCAATAACAAAGGGAACACCAGACACTAGATATGAGAGGGGTATAAATAAGACAGGTTCCACCTGCACTCCCTAAACAGATTCTAATCACTGGCACACAATCTTGTGCACCTGATTCTAATTTTATTCTAATTTTTAATATAGTTAAAATAAAAGTTGAAATTCGGATGAAAATATTCATAAAAACTGTTCCTGTGTAAGATTTAGTTGACCTATATTGTATTGAACCTATATTATACTTAACTACTGGTCCTTCAGATGGATTAAACGGTTACCAAATGAGTGCTCACTTTCCATTGAGGTGTGTCCACTGTATGTATGACTCATAGTTCCGGGTTTCAGCGTTTTTCCGTAATTTTAACCAATGAGAGTGGGAAAATAATATAGGTTTCATGACAAACTCTGAAATGGACCAATTAGAGTCGAGAGGCGGGACTAAAAAAAATCAAACGTTATTACTCAAGCCGAAGTTCCTTCATACAGCGAGATGAGTTTTTACGGACAGGTAATGTTGCTTCCGGGTTTTAAAACGTTTATGTGGTTATTATTTGTATTCTGCTCTTGTTCGTCAAAACGATAGGAGTGCATGTTGACTCTGTTTAAAACAATCCCGGAACTAAACTTAAACTGAGGTAGTATATTCAGAGCTTACCGTGTTTATGCTAACGTAGCGGGGACGATATTTAACGAAAACATTATCCTGTGGTCAAGTGTGTGCACACGAGTACCTAGAAATGTATTTGTATCTAATATATATCAATCTGCTGTATTAGTTTTTGTTATTATTTAAAATGATTCATGAACACCGACTAATGAAGTCGCATGTCACTGATTGCTAACTGAAAGGTTTTATAAATTAGGCATCTCTCTGTAGTATACGTTGAAAACAATGCTGTGTTCACAGGGCTATCCAGGAGCAGGGGGTAACATTCCTCAACAGCATCCTTCTCCAGGTAACCCCTATGGAGGTGGTGCACCCCCAGGTGGTCCTGTAGGAAGGCCGTATGGGGGTCAGGCTCCACCTGGGGGTCCGCAGTACGGTGGTGCACCAGGAGGACAGTATAGAGGACCTTATGGTGGATATGGTGGTGGTCCTGGGGCCCCTGGAGCTCCTTATGGAGGTGGTCAAGCCCCAGGAGCCCCTTACAGTGGATATGGCCAGCCTCAGGGTGGACCATATGGCCAGCATATTCCTGGAGGTGAGAAAACATTAAGATTTTTGTTTGTTTAACGGACTGCAGTCCAATTAATCACTATTTAACTGAATTGTATTGGTGCCATACACCAGGTCTTAACATTTTTGACATCGGATCAAATTTATCAGTATGTAATAGCACTTTTTTCAGCTGAACTAAATTTTTCAGAACTATCAGTTTTGTATCGTATAACCACACCTATGACGTTGATAAGAGTTCTCTGATGACTAGTGATCTGCAGTCTGATTTGGCTGATAATCAGAAGGTCCATCCATCCATTTTTCATACCACTTATCCTACACAGGGTTGCGGGGAGCCTATAGCAGGGAACTCGGAGCACAAGGCGGGGGACACCCCGGAGAGGGTTCCAACCCATCGCAGGGCACAGGCAAATGTGTAACCACTAAGCCATCATGCTCCCCCAGATCACAAGGTTCAGAGTGCAAATTTATACACGCACTGCTGCAGCCAGGTGTGTATTGCCTCAAGTCTGTGAATAAAACAGACTGGGGTGGCTGTGGCTCAGTTGGTAGGTTCTCCACTAATTGTAGGGCTGGCGGTTCGATTCCCAGTCCACGTGACTCCACATGCTGAAGTGTCCTTGGGCAAGACACTGAACCCCAAGTTGCTCCCGATGGCAAGTTAGCGCCTTGCATAGCAGCTCTGCTACCATCGGTGTGTGTGTGTGAATTGATGAATGAGACACAGTGTAAAGCCCTTTGGGTAAAAGTGCTATATAAGTGTGCCATTTACCATTTAATTTACCACTTAAAACACAGAAAACAAGAATTGAAGTATTGCAGACAAGTTTCTTTATTTTCCTTACTGCAGCTGTCTTATATCCCTTACTCGGTGACTGATATCTGACTGCAGTACAAGCACACAGAATCCGTAGCATATAACAATATTGTACAGGTTGTACCTGTAGTGGAAATTAGAGAGTTGGATGTGATAATGTCAAGTGACTGTGTGATGTGTGTGTGCATCATGTGATTTTATTTATAGTGTGAAATGTGTGACAATGTTCTCCATGGGGCCTAAATCACTGTATCTCTGAAAGGAAGTAATTATTTCTAAGAGGCTACAGCAAATTTGGTTTCATCCCAAAGTGAAATATTACAGTATGATAGTGATACAGTCCATTCATTTCCTGTCAGTATCTATTTTTATCAGGGACACATTTAGATTCTTCTACTTCAGCCGAAAGGGAAACCTATTGTAGAGTGGTTATTTTTCCTTACTCTTTAATGTTGCTTCAGCTATGGTGCTGTATCTGCTATTTCTCAGACTTTAATATACCACTTGAGAGCATATTGATTTTCAGCGCTATGTCACAGTGTTTCAAATAGGTTTTATGTTCTAGGTAACATCCCACCAGGAGTTAACCCTGAAGCATATCAGTGGTTTCAGACTGTTGACTCCGATCGCAGTGGCTACATCAACCTGAAGGAGCTAAAGCAGGCCCTGCTCAACTCCAATAACTCAGCATTCAATGATGAAACCTGCCTGATGATGATTAGTCAGTACCTTTTAACACAGCTTAAATCTTGTTCTCTACTAATCAGCCATTTCTGTTGCTGAATGGATGACTTCATTTAAGCATATTAATGGTGAATGTGAATGATTTAGTGAGTTATGCAATGACATGCGTTACCGATATTGGAATCCAGATATTGAAAGACCATTAAAAGACTATGTTTTGCAGATATGTTCGACAAGACCAAAACTGGCCGCATTGACATATACGGCTTCTCAGCTCTTTGGGTGTTTTTGCAGCAGTGGCGGGCAATATTCCACCAGTTTGACCGTGACCGCTCAGGTTCCATCAACAGCAATGAGCTGCATCAAGGTTAGTCAGACATGGGGGGCAAAAAAAAAATCATTTCTTAATAATTTCTTATGAGAATTTTATACAGTGGTTACTGACCCAATGATGAATTAAGGTTAAACGATAACCCACATTCATTTGACCAAGCCTATATTTTTCAGTCATGGTAATGAGATTATTTATCAAAATACCCACACAAGACTTGCCAGGAACCTGTATGATCTGTCCATATGCTTCCAGAACACAGAAATCTGCTGTGTCAGAGTGCTTGTTTGCATATTGTGGGCTTTCATAATATCAATATTGTAATGGCTAGACCTACTATAAAATTGAACAAATAAAACACATTAAGGGTGCATAATATATACATAATGATAGTAAAGATAACCTCTTTTTCCCCTGTCAAAATGTGCCTTCTGTACAATTATGATAATTTGACATTTTGCAGAACTTTATGAGCCTTCCTGTGCTCTGTATTTTCATCTTCATTTATTATTCAGCCATTTTTATATGACCATCATACTATGAATCTCATTTATTTCCTCAGCACTCTCTCAGCTGGGTTATAACCTGAGCCCGCAGTTCATTCAGAACCTGGTGAACCGTCACTGTGTCCGTGGCATGAGTAATGCCCTCCAGCTTGACTCCTTTATTCAGGTGTGCACTCAACTGCAAAGCACGACCCAGGCCTTTCGTGAGAAGGACACCGGCATGACCGGCAACGTACGCATGAGCTATGAGGACTTCCTGTCCTGCACCATCACACGGCTCATGTGAAGATTTACATTCCATGAGACGGCAGTTTGATCCTTTCACTGGTAATGAGGACTGCTTTTTCATGCCAAAGACCACCAGGCACTCTGGATGTTCCTTCATAACTGTGCCTTTCACTGCAGTTTACCTCCTTTACCCTAAATGCTCTGTACACATGCACTCCTGTTTCTTGCGTTCCTTGTTATTTGTTTCGATTTTAAAGTGCAATTTAAAGGAACAACTAACAAGTAGTGTTTATTTACCTTTGCCATAATTGTGTATGTAATGCCTAAAATAGAAATTTGGAGAACTAGTTCACTCAGGGAGTGAAGTTGCATTATTATATCTGTTGCCAGTCATGTATTTTGTGGGGCTTTATTTTATTAACTATATTATTTTATATTATAACTGCATTCAGCTAAAACTATTTAGTTTCTATGTTACTGATAAATATAAAGTCATTATAATTGATATGGTGCAGTCTAAGATTGATTTATTGTTCTAGACTGAAGGCTTTGATTCAGAGGGGGTGTAAGTAACATTTGACAAACATTGCATGAGTGGATTGGGTCTTTTATGTTCTGATAATTTAATGAAAACTGGCTAAACAGTAATATTTGAAAATGTCAAAATGTTGTAATATACCACTCAATATCTTCTTCAGCATTGTGCCAGAACTTATGTAGACTGTAATTTGTGTATTTCTGCTAGAAGTTAGAGAATTTTAATTGTGATCTCCTATGAGTGAAAAGTACAAAAGGTACACAGCATGTAGAAGAGTGGTTCTTAAAGTAGGATCCAGGGACCCTCAGCGGTCAGTAAAGCATACCCAGGCAGTCACCCACCATTATCAAAATTATTATATTTAGTAGAGTTCTTATAGTCAGTAGCCCTTTTCACTGATCACTTTAACTGAGTAGGTTTAACCTAAACATCAAAAACAAGTCTTTAATGTGCCGCCAGTGTCCTGGAGATGGAATGTGCAGGAATAGAAACTTATGTGCTAAGGCGTTATTTAAAATAATCTTTAAATAACAAAGCAGAAGGGCAATAAAACGTTGAATGAGAAGGCTTGTTGCACAGGGTGAACACTAGGTGTCGGCCATAGACTACATGTTGTCGTCACCGCAACACGCTAAAACTGACGGCATTTTAAACCAATGACAACACGAAACGTCGCAGTTGCGTCACAATAGAGGCGTTACCTAAAAGCAGGAAGTGGATTTTTGATGCAACTGCCTGAAAGAGTTCAAGAATTGCTCGGAAGCATCTATAGCAGGTAAATTCGGTGTGTTTTTCTTTATAAATACATCCTTAATAATCGTATTACGTGTGGTTGTACCTTAACTAAACGTAATTAAAAGAGTTATGAGGTATATTTGCATTGTCACGCCATTCCTACAAAACGTTATTAGGTAATGGAGGCATCGTGGCACCATTCTAACTGACTTCAAACCTTTGAACCTTTTCACCTAAGTGCCCGTATAAATAAAAATAAGAATAAGGAAAATAAGAGCTTAATAGATGAATTTACACACAACGATAATGTAATATAGTTTTAAGGCATACTTAAGTTTGTGTTTGTTGCTATAACATATATAATGATTACAGTTAGCTTTTTCGGACACAATTTATAACGCCTATTTATGTATTTATTTATATTTTTAGACCATTTTAAATTTGGATCGTTTGTGCCACCATGTGGCCAATGGTGTGGATCGCTATGCGCACCTATGGGCCCTACGTGACCTTCCCTGTGGCCTTCGTAGTGGGCGCGGTGGGCTATCACCTGGAGTGGTTCATCCGGGGACCTCCCAAAACCCCACGAGAAGAGAAAGGTGTCGCGGAGCTGCGCGAGGACCGGAAACTCGAGGAGCTGGTGGGCCGAGACAGCACGCAAGTCCTCAGTCTGAAGGACAAACTGGAGTTCACCCCCAGGGCAGTACTGGAAAAGAACCGGCCTGAGAAGAGCTAGCTAGAGCCATGTCATTTTTCCCAAAGAGATAATTATATCATTATGTGCACTGCAAGTTCATGATCTACAATCCATCAAATCATAGGTTTCCAACCCTGGTTTTGCACATGTGAGGGTTTGTTTTTCCCCTGCTCTAACACACCTCACCCAGTAATGAGCTACATCGTTTCCTGAATTAAAGATGGTGTGTTGGAGCTGAGAAAACACTAAACTGTCCAGGACAGGGGTTGAGAATCTATGTGTGGCATGGTTATGACATTCTGTAATGTTCCCTTACTGGAAAAAGACCTGTGAATGTATTAAAGACTTCTGTTCATCTGTGGCTTAATGTTCCCCAGGCACATGGGCACATGACTTTATCCCACATTGGAGAAATATTTAGAAGCTTCTAGATACCTCCCTTTTCACTGATTATCATAAGACTGAGCATGAAAAGGCTTCTTGTTTAATGTGTGACTGGATGAAAGCATGGAAGAGATGCAGAACTAAAAAGGGATTACAAAATCATCTCTTCCCTTGCAAGGACATGATGCATCAGCTCATTCTTGAAGTTGTGTGTGAAAGGTTTAGCCAACATCAACTGTCACTGCATTTTAGTGTTCACATATTGAACTAAAGGAAAACTCCAACCCAAAACAAATTAAACAACTATCATTAAATAGTTCTGATGTGTTTAGTATATTGATGTGTGATTTATATTTCTTCTCTGGTGGTTGGTGGTGTATTTGTACTGTTCCTGTGAGAAGATAGCGGTTAACTGCTGTGGCTGTACCTCAGTTTCTTTAGGTAGAGAGGAAGCAAGTGCTAACTCCAACTTGCACAATTATCAGCAACAGTACTGTGGGAATGTAGGAAACGGTTAGCGAATATAGACCAACATGTTGATGAGCCAAAAAACGTGAACTCTGAATTTAATTACAGGCTAAATCTTGGCTATAATTGAAGATCACATGCTAATTATAAAGATTAATGGGTAGTTGTTCAAGGTGGATTATTTTATTACAGAATTGAAGCATATTTTGTGTGGTATCTGGTCACTACAGATCATATTTGCACTATGTTTGTAAATATGTTTGGTTTATCAGTTCATCCAGGATTTTGTGATCACAGAAATTTATGCAAAATCAAGGAAACTGCAATATTTGCAGGAGCTTGCAATTTTTCAAAATTATCTCAGACTCGCCATATGTGACATCATCACAAAGCGCATTCAGCCAGAGCCCTCTTCGATTCACGAGCGTCGAACATGAGTACAGCTAAAAGGTCGCATTTACCAACAAACATCGTTGTGAAAGACCGTGCAAAACAGTTGCCAATTCAGTTAGTTTTCCAGAAAAACTCCAAGTTGCATCACAAATTTTGAAAAAAGCTGCAGCAAAATCACAAACACAACTTCACGAAATCCTGTATGGACTGGTTTATTGTTTAGTACTATTCTGTATGTTTTCAATCTTTTTTTTCTTCTTCAGGTTTTTGACAAGTTACCAAACATCCACTAATCACATTTCAGATACTGCACCTAAGGTAATACATCAAAAGTCACTCAAATGTATCCACAGTTCATAGTGTTTCTAAGAAATATCACACGGTGCAAGATTATGGTACTCGGCCCAGGTTTTAGGAAAGAAAATACATGATGGCCATGTAGATGTTATTTAACAGTATGTTAAACAACATTAATTTATAACTTTAGCAAAATTCCACATCTCTCCGTGTGTGTTAAGCTGAAAGTAAAAAAAAAGAGAGACAACTCTCACTAGCCTTGTGTATACATTTAATGACGGGAAAGCATTATGTTTCACCACTGTGTGTTTGTTTCACTGTTACCAAGTAGCCAGTATAAGTTTATAAGTATTAGGAATGATGCACCAGATAAATATCAAGTATTTGTGTATTGCTCTGTAACAATGTAATCAGCCAGAAAAACAGGCAACCATATCTTTCTGGACATTCCTGAATATCATGCATCTTCAGGTAACAGCACTGAAAATCATCAGTTTAAGTCCATACATAAAATGTTTAATGGTCAACAGTAATTATATAGGTTTTACTTCACTGTTCTAATTTTACTAAATCTGTCTAATTATAGCTCATTTTATTTTATCCACATTTTTTATTCACCCCCAATCAAGCAACTTTACATACAACATACAACAGTGTCAACAGTAACGCCAAAAGCCCAAAATAGAGTTGAATCTCAAAACATCCTGATTGTGGTTTTAAAAACAAAGTTCAGTGATTTCCACATCCTACAAGTCAGCCAGTTTAGTGCCAATTCTACAACACAGGCGTTGGACTTTTACATTTATGGACACTCTTATCCAGTATGACTTCTGATGATTGATTTCAGAATGATTTCTCATTTATACATCTGAGCAGTTGAGGGTTAAGTGCCTTGCTAAAGAGCCCAACAGTGTCAGCTTGGCGGTGCTGAGAATGTAACTCAGAACTCTCCAATCAGTCATCTTAACCATGAGCTACCACTGCCATGCATACATTTAAACTTTTCTTCTATAACAAAAATGCCTCTTATGGTATAATGGTAATTATACTCTCTCAGTGCTCTCTCAGTGCTCTTAACAACAAAGTTAATTGTTACATAGTGGTAGAATGTTTTTTTTGTTTGTTTTTTTAAACCGCAGCACATATGAATGCACTGCTGAATTTTCTGTTTTGATTTGTTTATATTAATGTGCTTGTTCTAATACTTTGTCCTAATTGGTTCAAGGGGATGCATGCCAGACACTACAAATAATATAAGCCTAATAATAAACATAATTTAAAAACTTTTAATTAACATTTAAAAAATGTTGTGATGAAGCTTTCTATAAGAAGACATTTATTTAGCAGTTAACTGTTATTGGAAAATGACCAATTTCAGGGGGGTATATTTAAGCATCACATCAGTCAGTTGTTGATTATTTCCCTATAACAGCATGACCTGCCATGTTTTATTTCTTACATCATTGTATGTAATCAAAGGTTTGAGTCTAAGAGGGTGTCTTAGGATGTTCCTAACGTTCAAGATAATAGCAGTAGAACATAATGTTACATATAACAATTTCATCCTTCATTTTGCGAGATGGAGTGTGTGTCTATGTGAGTGTGAGAATAAGAGTACAGGTAATAGGACACAGAGATTCTGGCACTGAAGTGCGATTGTCCCAGGAGGCACATGGCTTCATTGTTCTTGAGAAATGGGAAGTGGGAGCGACGCCAACGGCCTTCTCTGGCCTTTTTAACCAGGATGTGTACAGACCCACTGCACAATGCCGGCACGTTTATTTAATACAGAGATTCCCATCAGCCACAAAAAAAAAAAGAAGAAAAAACAATTGAGCAAAACTCAAAATCCTTCCCTTTCCCATGGGTCAAATGGCTCAATTCCCATAACTTTCTGTACTGAACTAGATGTTTGGAGTAATGACTTCCATTTCTCTTAGGATAAATCCCTAGTGTTCCATTAGTGTCATTTTGACCCTGTAAGGTTGTGAATTTCTATGCAGAATATGATTTCAGCGAGGTATATTGGAATAATTAAAAATTTAGTCAACAAATTATGTTTTCATTGAGTCGCAATCTAAGATTCATGATAGCATTTTTTGTGTAGACTAAAATAACTAACTTATAACACATACCAGTGTGTTGTCAAATTAGACAGATTGGAAAAATGTCACCTGATCTTCTTCCAGTCTTCAACTGTCCAGTTTTGGTGGGCCTGTGCCAGCATCAGAGTCACTGATGACTCTATCTGTGAAGATTAACTGAAGCTCCTGACCTGTGTCTGCATGATTTTATTAATTGCGCTGCTACCATCTTAATGGGTTAAATGCATATATGAGCAGCTATACAGCGTACCTATTAAAATGGCTAATCTATTGTGGTTGTAAATTTATCCTAAAATATTGAATGATATACTGTATTTGGTAGCGTCACACTACTATTATTAATGAAAATCAAATGTTTGCTGGGGAAAAAAGTAATTTTAATTTTAATGGGTTTCATATGCAATGTGTCTTTCCTATAGCCTCATCCATTAGAGGTTTTTGATGAGGTGGCTGTGACATCTGTATAGTGCTGGTGGGGCTTCATTATAAACAATGTAACAATGCCCACTGCTGCTCCATTGTCAGAGCAAACAATCCTCTGTACCAATCCCTGGAGAGAGCCATGATGGAATCAGGAAGCAGACACAAACTCATTTCCTCTTCGCTGTCTAAATTAAGGATAATGGCAAATAGTTATGTTGATCTCAGGCAAATGCACTAGAACCCCCCTATTTTTTAATTTTTAGTTTAGGTCCTATGGTCATCTTAGATGGGGGGGGCAACAGTTATTTTAATTTGCCTGCTGTATCAGAAAGTTCATTTTGGGGGTTGATATGTTTACCTTTGTATTAAATATTTTTGTGATGTGTACCAGGCAAAACATCTCTGATATTCTTAGGCCTCTGTTTCTCTCCATGGCGGTATTGTGTTTTTGTTCTTTGTTATGGCTACAGCTGGGGGAAAAAGGTGCTTTCATCAGTTCAGCTGGCAGGAAGTGTAAGTGTTCTGCCCTCGTTTGCTGGTGGTTTCATTTCCCCCACCTAGAGCAGAATTCTTCTGCTGCATAAAGCTAGCTGGATACAAGGAGTTTGATCAATGGAGAAAACTTTGTAATGGAGATAAATTATAAAAATGACACTAATCTACCTGAGCTATATTTAATCATCTTGAAGAGGATCAGGATATTTAATTAGGATCATCTTGATATATAGTCACTCACAACCATGTCAAACAAATTAAGAGTAATTTCAGTGTGTTTGATTTATTATGATGAGGACATGGATGTTTTACTGTATTTTTAGTAATAGTATTGGTAATTTACAGTGTGCAAACAGAGAAATCCATCCATTTTCTATACTGCTTATCCTACTATACATTTTTTCTATGGAAAAAATCCATCCATTTTCTATACTGCTTATCCTACACAGGGTCACGGGAAGCCCAGAGCCTATCCCAGGACACTTGGGGCAAAGGTCGGGACATCCTGGATGGAGTTCAGGGCCATTGCAGGGCACATTAACACTACTGACAATTTGGAAATGCCAATCAGCCTACAATGCATGTCTTTGGACTGGGGGAGGAAACAGGATTAAACCCCCAAAGCAAAGGGAGAACATGCAAACAGTCAAACATGATAACCACTAAGCCACCATTCTCCCCAGAAACAAAATATGATCAAAAATAAAAAGTAAAATAGGCAAGTAATAGAAATGTAATGCATAATGATAATGACAGAATAAATTAATAATTTAATAACAATATAAAATGTGAATAGTGAAATGTGCAAGAATAGAATAAAAATACAATAATTAAAATAATACAACAGTAATGGTAAAGTAATGTGGCATTAACAGTAAGGCAAATAATAAAATCTAGTTAAATGCTAAAGTAGAAAATATGTTTTAGTGATAAACGGTGCCTGATGAAAACTGCTTCACCAGTTTTTTTTTTTTTTAGATTTATAATTGTAATCTGGCAAAGGTTAGCTCTTTTTAATCCTAACACACAATCCGGGGCATAGTTTATCAGGCATTCAGAGATGGGTGCAAGTTCAATACTCTTAAGAAATTTAAAAACTGGTAATACAATTTGCAGTCCATTCTAAAGGAAACAGGCCAGCCAATGGAATGATGCTAAAACAGGTATGATAACAAGGTCCATACACAAAAGTAGTAATAGTCTTGAAATTAGAAATCAGACTTCTCTGTAGCACATTTCTTTAGTCCTTACAGGATATCAATTTTTGTGATTGTTGCAGCCAAAAATGCTTGATTTTGAAGACTGAAAATGTTTATTTACTCTTTATACTATTCCCATAATATCTAAGACTTTGCTTAAGTAGTAAATCATATTCACCTCTTCTGATTCAGAATGTATGTGGATGTAATGGACATTTGAGCTATATTGTACATTGTATATTGTATCATACTTTTAGGTGACAACATCTGTTTATATTTTACTACTCAGATCCCAGTAAAAAGATCTTATGCATTAAGTGGACTTATTCAAATGACAGCTGGTGATTTGCTTACATTTATAGAGTGGTAGCTAACAAACACAGTTTCCTTTTGGGTATTAACAATGCACTATTTACATTAGGAGGAACTGCACTGTACTTCAGTAGGAATGTAGGAATAGCAAGAAATTCAGCACAGCATACAATTTACAGAGAAACAGGACATATTGATAGTGCTGGGCATTACAGCTAAAAAATGCATCACAATATAATATTTCATATCATTCAATCAATAATTCAATATTATCGGTATCAGTAATTATTCATATTTTTTTTCTTTTTTAAATAAAGCCCAGTAGAAAAAAGGTTTGAATTTAACCACTGTATTTTTAATTTACCCACTTTATTAAGGCAAACAACAAATAATTTTAGTTTTAACAGTCAAAAACAAAATAGAATTTAAACAAATATCTTGTCTTATATCTTATATGAAGATTAAATAAATAAGTGGCAAATAAACTCGAACTTATTAAACAAAATGTTAAAAAATGTGTGCAATGTAAAAGGCAAACTTTAAGGGATATCAACATCGCATTATAAAGCAGAATGGGAGTCCTGGTGCTCTGGCTTTTGCTCAGCCTGCTAGCATAGTTAGCATAGCCTATAATATATAAATATAGGCAGGTGGTTTTAATGTTAAGGCTTCACAGTGTGTGTGTGTGTGTGTGTGTGTGTGTGTGTGTGTGTGTGTGTGTGTGTGTGTGTGTACATGACCAAGACATACAGAAAGGAAGACAACATTAAAGGACTTTATTAGAAGAAATTAGAATAAATATGAAATACTGAATAAATTTTTAAATATAGTGAATCTTAAATATATCATATTTTTTAAAATTCACATATTTATCTTGCGCATAGTTGATTATTATTAATTTTTTTATATATATAAAATGCAAGTAGAAATACACTTCTTTGTTAACAGTGTGGATAACTGTACATGGTTGCCTGAGAGACTTGGTGAGATCAGTGAGATATTTTACAATTCCCCTTCATTGCCATAAAGAGTCACATTGATCTGACATGCTATTTACAGGAGAGAGAAGAGGCAGGTGAACATAAGACATGCTAGCTGCTAAAGTGATCTAGCTGTCTATTGGAAATGTGTCACATAATTCCAAGTTGTGTATGTATTGTAGTTTAAATTGTGAAATATCCATAATATCACCACGATAATTTTGTACAAACAGTTCTCACTGTTGCTTCACTAAAGTAACATTAACTAGCATAAGCAGTTCTACCTAGCTACAAATAGCTATTCTGATTTCAGAGAGAAAATAAGGAACACAGAAGCAGGCCAGAAGCAGATGGACTTAGGGTCAGAAGTGACATTTTATAATGACTTAAATATTAGGCCTAGCTACCTTACTTTTTGCATGTTAATTGAAAAATACTATAAATAAAGAAGATGAGTTGTGGTCTCAAACCTACACCCTTACAGTATTGTTCATTAACAGTTTTATATATATATATATATATATATATATATATATATATATATATATATATATATATATATATATATATATATATATATATATATATCAGTCTGAACAGATCATACACACTTTGGCTCAATAACAGGCATTCGGTTGAGTGAAAATTGTAAAACTCTACAGTAGACATTTCCTTAAATTATGTTTTTTTTTTTTGTTTTGTTTTTTTAACTGTACCTTATTTACTGTTTGAGCAGATTGCTTCAAACTAAATTATCTTTGCTATCTATGTTCAAATGGTTCTCCAGAAACACTAATTTATGTCTAATTTTGGCAATCAGTGTTACCCCCTATCTCTATCCCATCCTTAAATCCTGTTCGAAAAGTGAGTTTACTCTACAGCACAGTACATTCCACTGTTCATCCAAACAGGAAATGGAGGAAATGCAATTGTCTCACAGTAATGCTTTGGGGCTTTGGGACCAAAAAGTAGAATTTCACCCCACCCTCTGATATTCCAAAACACGATCCATTACGCTGGTTGTCTATGCTTATACATAAAGTTGATCATTTGAGTGTTTCTCTTTAAGATCACTCGTATTGGGTTTGGTGCAAACATTCTTTTTATAGTGACCTCTATGTGTAGTGTCACCAATACAGTTTAAGTATGTCGGAAGCATGTCCTCTGTTGGGTGTGGCCCACTCTCAGTCCAGTCCATGACAGACTGAGCATAGCTGCCATTGTCTGCTGGAAGATAGAGATGGCCTTTTTCCTGGTAAGATCGAACCTGAACCTCTGTCGGCTGCAGTTTTGTTGGCATTTTCTCTATTACTCGAGGAATCCCTAGTTCCTGATATTGGTACTTCGTCTCAAAATAATGTGTGATGGACAGTTGAAGAAGGTGGAAAAGCTCTACAACATTGAGCAACACAGAGACTGAAGCGATGACCTGAATATATATTGTGAAAATGGTCTTCTCAGTGGGCCGAGAGACGAAACAGTCCACCGTGTGGGGGCAGGGAGTTCGCTCGCATTCATACTTGGCTGGAATTACAAATCCATAGAGGAACCACAATCCAACAATAAAGCTAACCTCAATTAGGACCTTCAGGACTATGCTCACAGTGTATGCACCCAGGAGCTTCCCCTTGAGCTTAGGATGCTTGGGAAGTTTCTTTGCCTTTAGCACCTGTTTTGCATCTTCATTCTCTTCCTGTATCACATCTAGCTTGAGTTCTTTGGCTTTTCTGTCCTTCTTTCTCCCATGCTGCTCCTCTGGCTTCTCTCCTGGCTCCTTGTGTCTCCTCAGGGCCACATAACCAAAAAATAAAAGGCTGGGTGTGGAGACAAAGACGACCTGCAGAATAAAGTATCGGAAATGGGAGACAGGAAAAGCCTTGTCGTAGCACACAGACTCACAGCCGGGCTGTTTGGTGTTGCAGACAAAATTGGCCTGTTCGTCATCCCATGCAGACTCAGCCGCAGTACACAAGACGAGGATACGGAAGAGAAAAAGTACAGTGAGCCACACACGCCCCACACCAGTTGAGAACTCCTGACTTTCCTCTAACAGGTGTTCTAGAAAACCCCAGTCACCTCTGGACATCCTCTGCACCTGCAGAGATATAAACGTACACACAACAGAATTTGAGTCAATAATATGCAGACTAGCTGAAAAGAAATGTGCATAATATAATTTAATACATTGTCATGACAAGTGATAGCATATAGGAACATCAGTGGACTAAGAGCAGAGCCCCATAGTACAGCATGAAGAGTAACATTTGTTTGAAACATATTTTCCCAGTTTATATCAATCTCTCAATTCTCTACTAGAATGTCCAGAATTATTATTTTAGTATGCTATAAGTTTAATAAGGTCTACTAAGATTATGGTACCTTTTTAATCATTTGCACATTTTATTATGACTTCAGACTTTTGTTTTTTTATTATGACTTCAGATTTGTCTAAATTACTGATGAGATCAGGTTGCAATAGTGTCAAAATTGGAAAGTCAAAAAGAATGAATATTAAAACATTACTCCCGGACCATCTTGTTTAAGTATTTTAAGATTGCCTGACTGTAGACATGAACTCTATGTAATTTCTACTGGAATTTAACTCAAATTTGATGAAGCTTGTAACACCTTTTTCTTCCTTTCTGCTCCAAAAAATCCCAAAACAAAACAAAACAAAAAACAAAAAAAACAAAACAAAAAAAAGCATTATTTTAGTAAGGAATAACACACAACCGACTGTGCTGTTATACAAAAATAATCCATGCTGGGCTGGTGTGATATGACCTGATGCAGAGTGGATGATTTTCCTATAACAGCACAGTCTGGAGTATGTTATTCCACTTATATCACAGCAATTTGTCAATGATTGCGATGTTTAATTGGTTAATGAGTTAGAGTTAGCTTTAATGTTGTGGAACATCTGCGAGACAAGATAGTCCCTGTTATCATTTACATTATAGCAACGATAAATAGTCGTTCCTTCTCCAGCATGTCCTTTTCTCTCTCTCTGCACAAGTGGAGTGAGTGTGCCGTGTAGCGTCTATGAAAGCTGTTTGGTGTGTTGCCTTTTTTTTTATTTACAAAATTGTCTTTTTTGTTGCTTTTTTCAATTTATTTATTGAACGTTTCAAGTTATAAGTGGGTTATCAGAGGCCAGAAAAAAAGTTGAGAGTGTGTGAGAGTGAGCGGGATGCTATGGCCTCTGAGACCATTGGGGAGACGCTGTCTCTCCAGTATAGTGTCATGTGGAGCACAGGTGGAGGTGCTGCTAGTGCTAGGAGAGCTGGTCGGGTGTGAGAACATCTACTCTGACTCCTGACTCTGCTGTGGTGGTGTTCCTGAAAGAGCAAAGACTCATCTGTGATTTAATTGAAAGAGAATTGTGGTTAAAATGTATCATGACATGAGTCACCCCTTTACTGTATCTGCCCCTGTGACGCAAGTCGTCATTTCCAACATGCCCCGCTTCATAAAATATGAGCTGATCATGAAGGAGCTGGCCCACTTCAGAAAGTTCACAAGCCCCATGACAAGCATTCCTCTCCGCTGTAATAACTCTGCAGTTAAACATGTCCCGTCATTCCACAGACAAGTGTTCATTGTTTCTAAACAACTGTGACGAAACATTAGATGTAAATTTCAAGTGCAAAGACAACGACAATAGTTACACCATCGTTGCCACCAGTGAACGCCTGAGTTGTTTTGGGTTACAGCAGCAACAGCATATAGGACATCCAGTGGAAGAACACCAGAGAATCTGAGCCTGGGGCAAAGGACTCGCAGAGCAGCGACACACTGGAGCCAGAGTTAAAGGAGGTCAGTGACGAACATAATAGCAGCACTGAAACACAGTACCCAGGAACACCAACACCTGCACCAATGCTAACACTAACACAAACACAGACACCAAAAACAGCATTAGTGTTAAACCCAATACCACCATTGCCACTAGCAGTGCCCCCTAATGTCTGCACTGAGGATAATGCTGACCCCATAAAACAGCAACAGAAGAACCCACAGGCACTGAACAACACTGATGAGGCACCACAGGGAAGGTAACAACCGAAAACAAGGTGAAGATGAACAAACCAAACCGTCAACAGAACCAAAAAACTACAGTGAATCACAGAATGCCATGATGCAGGACAGTAAAGGAGCAGAGTGCAGCACAGGTACTACAGGAGTAGATCTCACACATAATTAGGATAGAGAGAATGACTCAAATGAACCAGCATTCTATAACAGAAACCCCACACAAACAGCCAGAAGATATGTACAGCACAGATAAACTGCTTTTTACAACTAACCACAGGAAAAAGGAATGTTTCACTCTACAGCTACTTCCCTGATAAGGAAAAATTTGTTAAAATCAGCACAAAATGCCACAAGAAACGACAAGCTAAGAGTACTCTCACCACGCAGGAGATACAGGCTAAGAAAGTTGACATCAGCAGCACGGAAGACACTCTAAACCGGACTATGGACTTTTTTCTTAAAAATTTATTTAAAGTGGAATCAGTATAAGACTGAAGGTGTGGGGGTCTGAGGGTTTTTAAAACATGTTAACATGCTTAACTGTTATATTAAAGAAACTAGAAAAGTAAAAAAAAAAATCTCAGAATAAGAATAATCTCTAAGAATAAGAATAGTCTCCTGTAGTTTTTAGTTCTCTCTCTCTCTCTCTCTCTCTCTCTCTCTCTCTCTCTCTCTCTCTCTCTCTCTCTCTCTCTCTCACTCTAAAAAAAAATTCAGTTTGTAATTATACCAAGTAACCAGAAAGCATAACCTCCTTTGTCCTCTGACTTTCCTGTGTTGGAAAACTTTGGAAAGCACTGTAACTTTTACAAAGTTCTGACAGCTGAAACTCTGAAACAGCCCAAAGAAAAAAAAACTTCACCACATAATGTTTTTCTTTGTTAACAAGGTTTTTTTTTTTTTTTTTTTTTTTTTAAATCTGTTTATTCTGTTTATTCAGAGGCTACCATACTCTGCCAAGTCCCTGTGTACAAGCTGTTACTATAGATACTATAGTGTAAGTGGGACACAAACATTTTATTTTTTTTATTACTGATTATGTGGTTTTACCTCATTTTCATAAATGCTTGATAACATGGGGGGGGGGGGGGGGGGGTGGTGCGTGTCCTAGGACAACATATGGATTATACACTTTGTACTGTAATAAATAAATTTGTAAACTGTTTGTAAAAACCCAAAGAAGGATGAGTAAATGGTAAAAACTCCAGCTTAACCTGTGTTTCTCATTCTTCTTTGTGCTTTTAAAAACATTATAATTGTATTTATTACAGTACACATAATCCACATGTTGTTATTGGACGTGAAATGTGCTCAGGAATTTGTGAAAATGACACCAGGTAACACCACATGATAAATAATAAGCAAATTTAATGTTTGTGTCCCATTTTATTACAGTACAAACATTTTAAATAGATTTATGTGTTCTAAGCTTCATAAAGGAACTCTTAATGGTTCAAGATGAACCTTTTTAAGATTGTAAAATAAGTCAGAGAATTATACATTTTTTTTTTTTATCAAATGTTTCAATAATTATAACAGTAAGCTGATGATCATATTTGTATTTGTATTGGTTTAATATCACTGCAATTTTTAATTAGACATTTGTAACAGCCCAATTGCCACAGCCTGCATATGTGACTGACATTTATTTAATATGACCAGTTAATTAAATATTTAAATCAATTATTCCTGTCCCAGTTTGTATTCACTTTTTAGGCAAACATTTAAAGACCTACACAGGAAATCTTGTTTGTTCCATATCTCATGTCTGGTGACTTCACTCTCATTTCAAACATTATACCTCTCAGTGGTTTTCTCATGCACTTTTGCTAGGCCCAGGGTACAAAACAGTTCTACTACTTTGGCATTTGCGATGATTTGCATCTGTGTAAACATCTTTTGAATCACAGTGGTCTTATCTGCGCAGTTCTTTTTGGCCCAAGAGACTGCTTTTTACATGCAAATACTGACGCATGCTGAAAGCCAAGACGGTAGCATCAGTGCTTCATCCTCACTAAAAGTATTATTATTATTATTATTATTATTATCATCATCATCATCATCATCATCATCATCATCACTGTTGTATAATGCTTACTATTAGCATATTTGTTTGTTTGTTTGTTTGTTTGTTTATTTATTTATTTTAAGATGACTCAATTCCTGCTTAAGATATTCAACAATTCATTCATGAGATCTGCAAGGGTAATTTGTATAGAAGAGCAGTGAACAGAACAGAAACACTCGCAGTAAAACATTATACCCCCATTAAGTTATATGAACTTATTTCTTCTCTTTAACTCCAATTGTCATGACAAGTTTTAGATATTGAACTGAAGTTTAGAAAAATTAAACTTAAATGAATCTATTTGTGAAACTTCAAAGAGTATCTTCAAGCTGAGTTTACTCACATTTTTAAGGCAGCAGGTGAACCTTTGTTTCCTATTCAGTCACAATAAAATCTTTACAGATATAAATTTAATGTATCAGGATAATGTAAAAGTGGTATACACAGATTTACTATATAAGCCTTTCCTATCCGGTCTAATAAACTATCAACTGGGTGCAATTAGATGTACTTTTCAAATAGGACAATGCATTCTCTGTTACACAAATGTACACTAAAATCTACTTTGTAACTAGACATGAACTGATCACTACCTGTCTCTCTGTTTTTCCTGGTCTTCTAATGATCCTGTAGTTCCCGTATGCCTGTTTAGAGCTGTAACAAAACTTGTAATGATGCCTAGGAGTTCCTGTTATCGGCAGAAAAAGAGTGGAGGGAGAGAAACTTTCCCAGGCCCTCCCACAGGAACATGGTCCAGGAAAAAGGGATGGATGTGTTCAAAAATAGCCCGCTTTCTCTTCTGCCTTTACACTGGCCAAATGTCGTCATGGAGAGATTCAACCCTAAGGTCATGAAGCTACAGATTTATGCTTATAGGTCTTCAGACTCTTCTCCTTCTTTATGATCTCAAGGGCTCAACATTGGCCCTGATTTATCCTGCTACATTGTTTTAGTTTTTGTTTTTAGAGCCTGCTACATAAAGGTGACCATCTGAAAGTTCATTGGCTATTAAAATTCTTAAGAATCTTTAGGAGGTCAGTCGAAGTTACAGTTGAGTGCAATTGCATCCTATTCTTTTTGGGTGAAGAAAGGAAAATGTTTACAGTTTACACAAAAATGAGAAGGGTTGAATTTATATAGTTTTTCCTCTTTACTATTAACATTTTAAAACATGGGGGGCACGGTGGCATAGTGGTTAGCATGTTTGCTTCGCACCTCCAGGGCCTCTGCCTTGAGTGACATTACATTTACATTTACATTTATTCATTTAGCAGACGCTTTTATCCAAAGCCACTTACAAATGAGAAAATACAAACAAAAATACAAGTGCTTGGATTGTGTGCATGTTCTCACCGTGCTTCGGGGGTACTCCAGTTTCCTTGCCCAGTCCAAACACAAATTGTCCGTAGTGTGTGCGATTGTGCCCTGCAATGGTGATGGGTGGTGTCCCTTACCTTGTGCCCTGAGCGCCCTGTGATAGGCTCCAGGTTCCCCCTAACTCTGATTAGGATAAGCAGCATGGAAAATGTATGGATGGGATGGATTTTAAAACATGCATTATTTGAAAGTTTATTATTCGAGCAGTTAGTTGTGATAATGAAGGAGTTTACTCGCTAAACTTTCAGAAAATTAATTCCTTTTTCTTCATTTTGTCCTAGGATAACTTGTTCAATTGTACTCAAATGCTTGTTAATAAACCAGTATATACTGGTAAGTAGGTAGTTACAGTAGAGAGATAGATTTCTAGTACATTTCCCTGTACCACCACAAGGTGTCACTTCAGATTACTTAAAATGGTGTAGTGTGGTTTGTGAAGATGTCAAAAAGAATATACTGAAACAGTGAGATTTTGATTTAATGCTGGAATATAATTTAATATATACAGTGCCCTCCAATAATATTGGCAGATTGGTAAATATGAGCAAAGAAGGCTGTGACAATTTGTCTTTATTGTTTAACCTTTTGATCTTTTGTTTAAAAAAAAATCACAAAAATATTCTGTTCTCATGGATATCAAACAATTGCAAACACAACACAGGTTTTTTTTTTTTTTTTTTTTTTTTTAAATCTTTGTTAAATATAGGTTTGCAATAATTATTGGCACCCCTATGAATTCATATGAGAAAAATATATTCCAATCGTATTCCCACTGATATTTTACTTTGTTTTTGTACACCTGGGTTACTAGGAACAGGAAATTGTTCAACTATGACTTCCTGTTTCACAGGGGTATAAATATGAGGTAACACATAGTCCAAATTCCCTTAGTCTTTCATAACAATGGGTAAGACCAAGGAATATAGCTGTGATGTGCGGAAAAAGGTTGTTGAGCTTCATAAATAGGAAGTGGCTATAAGAAAATAGCATAAGCATTGAAAATGCCCATTTCCACCATCAGGGCAATAATTAAGATGTTCCAGTCAACTGGAAATGTTATGAATTAACCTGGAATTGGACATGTGTCTATATTGTCTCAATGCACTGTGAAGAGGATTGTTCAAGTGACCAAAAAATCTCCATAGATCACAGCTAGAGAATTGCAGTCAGTTGCATCTTGTCAAGACACTACTGAAACTTCAAATGGGATCGGGTTCTATGGTCAGATAAAACCAAGATAGAGCTTTTTGGCAATAAACACCAGAGATGGTTTTGGTGCACACAGAGAGGTAGTCATATGGAAAAGTACCTCATGCCCACGGTTAAATATGGCGGTGTCTCTTTAATGTTTTGGGGCTGTTTTTCTGCCAGAGGACCTGGACATTTTGTTAGGATACATGGCATCATGGACTATCAAATATCAACAGATATTAAATGAAAACCTGACTGCCGCTGCCAGAAAGCTTAAAATGGGCCGTGGTTGGATCTTCCAGCAGGACAATGATCCAAAACATACATCAAAATCAACACAAAAAAGGTTTACTGACCACAAAATCAAGGTCCTGCCATGGCCATTCCAGTTCCCTGTCTTGAAACCCATAGGAAACCTGTGGGGTGAACTGAAGAGGAGAGTCCACCAGCGTAGACCTCGAAATTTGAAGGATCTGGAGAGATTCTGTATGGAGGAATGGCCTCAGATCACTTGACATGTATTCTCCAACCTCATCAGGCATTATAGGAGAAGACTCAGAGCTGCTATCTTGACAAACCGAGGTAGCACAAAGTATTGACTAAAAGGGTGCCAATAATTGTTGCACACCTATGTTTTACAAAAGATCTATTTTTTTGATAAACCTATGTTTTGTTTGCGATTGTTTTATATCCATTAGAGCAGAGTATTTTTGTGATTTTTTTTTAACAAAAAATCAAAATGTTAAACAATAAAGACAATTTTTCACAGCCTTCTTTGCTCATATTTACCAAGGGTGCCAATATTAGTGGAGGGCAATGTATATATTTAATATAATAATAATAATAATAATAATAATAATAATAATAATAATAATAATAATAATAATAATAATAACAATAATAATAATTATTATTATTTTAGTTGTTATCCATAAATTCCAACTGAAGACGTTTCTCACCCGTCATCTTTCCCAGCTGTTACACACACACAAAATGTATGTATATACACATACATGTATATATGTATGTGAATATATATATATATATATATATATATATATATATATATATATATATATATATATATATATATATATATAATGCTTACTTGCATGTCTGCGTTCATGTGTGTGTATGTATGCAGAAGAATGCTGAGTTACACACTAAACATGATTAGTCTTCCCTATGGGCATTTCCTAATGTCTTGTTAATTGAGGTATTGTTGATTTTACCATTGACTGTTGATTGGATGTTTCAAGACTATGCTGTAGACCAGTTCATATAATACATCTCAATGGCCTCTAACTACACTATTGGTCTAAATATACTTTATTCATAGTTCATCATTCACATTTTGAACAGTGTTTTTCAGATTTCATATAGAGAGCTGATTTATGGTAGTGGTTTGCCTTTAACCCATGTCTAACAGTGATGGGTCATACAAAGTGTCAATATTTTAATTGGTTGGAAGAATAAAAGGCCTATTTGAGGCAACTACAGAAAGAAAGCAGTATCTAAAGTCTGTTCAATTGGCAATGAATCATTCTGACAAATGCTTCCCTCTCTGTTGTCATTATGAAACCATTTTGATTGCAGGTTACTAGAGGTTGTGCTTCTGTAGAAATGGCAATTTCTAAATAATGATGTGATATAACAGCAAGTCCACAGTCATAAATCAAAAAACATATTTGAGTATAAGCTATAAATGTCCTATCTCTTTTACAGAACTAAAGACTAACAGAATACAGGAGGTTAATGCTAAGAGGTTGTTCAGTCACAGCTCTATAGTCCACAAGGCTACATTTGGGAGGGACAAGCCATGACTGTGTACTAAATTCAGAACTGACCTTTAACTGTGATTGGACACAGGCCCCTGAGGGTGTTGGCTGTTTTTCTATTTCAATTATGAAGCTGACAAAGTCGGCTCTGGTGTCATGATTTTTGTGACCTACACAAGAGTGAGAAGCGGACATGACGGTGTGAAAACAAAGTTTTTTTTTTATAAGTGCAGGGAATAAACGTGTGTGATATGAAAGCTATAGTATTTACTAATATGGACTGCATACATGTTGGTGGATTTGGTTTCTGGTGTGGTTTGTTGGTTGAAGGTGTGTGTGTGTGTGTGTGTGTGTGTGTGTGTGTGTGAGAGAGAGAGAGAGAGAGCGTGAGAGAGAAGGAATAATGTCATGTATACAATGAGCATAAGATCACTAGAGTCTCAAATACTAAACAATTATTCCTCCATGTGATCATTATTCTGGCTTCTCCTGCAGTGATAATCATACTTTGTCTTTTCCATGTGTATAATGCCATGAACACATACACATTATATTCTATCAGCCATGAGAACACCCCAGAGTCTGACATGTTATTGACAACTGGATGAATGTGACCGCTGATACTACAAAAAATTGTTGTGACCCTGCCTCTAATAAGAAAGCTTCATGATGGATGTGTTGGGTGGGGTAGCGCTTTACCATCTTTGGCATTGTTAATTCCTTTGCCATTATTACTCATCATATGTAAAAGTATACAGGAGGTTCATTTTATGTATCAATGTTGGCTTTGTCTGTTTAGAGTCCTGTTTCAGGTTGTGTGTTACCAAATTTTGAAAAATTGTGTTTTATTTTACCTTACCTTAGAGAGGAAAGAAAGCTATGAGCCGAACTATACTGGAGGCTGTAATGGTTTGGATATTCTTATTCTTATAATTTCTACTACATCAGGGAGCACTGTGGCTTAGTGGTTTGCACATTTGCCTCGCACCTCCCAGGTTGGGGTTCAATTCCTGCCTCTGCCTTGTGTGCATGGAGTTTGCGTGTGCTTCAGGGGTTTTTCCAGTTTGTCTGTGCTTCGGGGGTTTCCTCCCCAGTCCATATACATGCGTTGTAGGCTGATTGGCATTTCCAAATTGTCCATAGTGTGTGCAGTTGTGCCCTGCGATGGGCTGGCCCCCTGTCCAGGGTGTCCCCCACCTTGTGCCCTGAGGTCCCTGGGATAGGTGCCAGGCTTCCCGTGACCCTGTGTAGGATAAACAGTATGGAAAATGGATGGATGGATTTCTACTATATCATAATATCATTTACATTTTAGGCAGAAAATAAATTTTTTTCAATGTCATTGACTTAAAATATTATGCTACAAGTAATGGTCCAGTATTTAAGGTATTAAAGTGGGTTATCAAGAAATGCTTACACAATGCATACACAAAAGCACAATGCATACACAAAAGCATCAACACATTCACTCATTTTCAGCAGTGACTCCTGATCAGGGTTGGAGTGGATCTGGAGCCAGTCCCACCAACACTGAGTGCAAGGCAGGAGAATTCACACCGAATGGGATTGCCATGCACTCACACACACACACACACACACACACACACACACACACACACACACACACACACACACACACACATATCCACATGCCCATGTACACCCTGGGGCAATCTTAGTGCAGCCAATCTGTCTATCTGCTTGTTTTTTGAACAGTGGGTGAAAACTTCAGGATTGGATGACACCAGGGACTCTGTAGCTGTGACATGGCAATGCTACTGACTGTCCCAACATGCCATGCCAGCATCCAAACAGTTAAACATATTTAGCTGATTAGTGGCTTCCACTCCCACTTCACTCAGACTTTAAAAATGCAATTTAGGACCATGACAACATTATGGGGTGCCAACAGTATGATGAGTATTCTTCAAACCTACAGTGGTGACTCTGATACTGATCTATTGTCACCATGTGAGGTTGCTGGCCAAGGTGCTGAATTCACAATCACCACCAAACCTATTTACTCAAGGCATTTTACTGTTTACTCAGATAACGTTTTGTGCAGTAAAGCCAGCTTAACTGTATTTAAAAGAGCTTTATGTCATCTCCTTTCTGAATAATGGATGAATAAAGATTAAAGACTATAGACTTTAGTAATGAATAATAATGAATAAAGAATACACTGTGTGTGTATGTGTGTGTGTGTGTGTGTGTGTGTGTGTGTGTGTGTGTGTGTGTGTGTGTGTGTGTGTGGTTGCGTGTGTGTGTCGCTGCGTGCGTGCATGACGTTGCTTTGCATTCATTCACACAACATCTTGAGATTTTTGTCGCTGGAGGCGGTGAATGTCACTTGTGCAAATTGCATGCCAATCCTGTCAGAAGGCCTACAGCTTGGTGGAAAAAATATCGACACTAAATGAATCATTGAGCTTCCCAGTTTTACTCAATTTGCTCTCCAGAATGCCAGGTCTCTTTGCTTAATGACAGGGAACATTAGGCTATAATGGTTTTGTTGCTTTGTGGTGACATATTCTCTTATCTTTTCTATCAGAAATGTACAATGTTCTCTCAATTATCCCTAGTGATTTTTGAAGATCAGCTAAATTTCTGTCTCTGTGAGTCATATCAGTGGTGATTTCAATGCCATTGTTTAAGAATATTATAAAGTTATTGTGAACCATTAACCCATTAACTGGGATGCATTTAGCAGCTGCTCTGAGCTTTTGTATTAAATACTATATCTTCAACTGCCTTCTTTTATGATTTCGAAATGCTAGATACTATTTCAAAGGGGCTAATTCAATATGCCTGGGTTCAACCTAATATATGTAATCTCACTGCTCTACTTCTGAAAATTGCAGAAATTTGCAGCATCAAGCATATCATTCATTTAATTTCCCTGGCTATTTTGATGTTTGAGAATAGGCTGTGCCTGGGGATGAGAGAGACAGCTGTGTTCAAATATCCTGGACACATGTCTCAGGAGGAAAATGGCACTGATGCCAAATTAGGTTACAGCCTGTAGGATGAAAATGTAGAAATCATAAAAAAAAAATTGTCTGACAAATCCATACATAGTAGCATGGAGTTTATGGGGGTCATGTCCATGAAGTGGGGAAAGTAATTAATAATAACCATGTAGGACCTAATTATGTTCAGGGCAAGGTTGTATTTGCAAAATTGAAAGACAGAATAGTTCCTTGGTGCTCACATAATTGCATCATCTAACATTACAGCGAGTTGCTCTATACTCAAGTATTCTAAGAAAATATAGGGTACTGAAGTATCCTTTCTACACCTTTTGTACCATTTGGATGCATCTTTTTCCTAAGTACAGGGTGTAGTCTACCTTAAAGCTTAAAGGTGTGTACACACTCTAAAAAATTGCTGGGTTATTTTTTCTACCCAAACACTGGGTTGAGCATTTGGGTCATTTAATTGGGTTATTTTCTCAGTCTAGTGTAGTTTTTGGATAGTTTTGTGTAACCCAACTGCTGGGTTAGTGACTGGGTCATTTTCACTGATAGTTGAATCAATGCACACCTCCCCCACCCTGACGCATCAACCCAGCTCCTTGGGTCAAATCAACTCAGCAGAGACTGTTTGAATTTGCCTCAGGTGCAGGTAGCAGTTTTCACACGGACAGACTATTAGATTTATTTGGAGAAACACACTCAGAAAGGATGTGTTAATATCCTACACACTTTTTGTGTTATTACTATTTCAACACATGTTGTTAAATTATCCAGTAAATGTGTTAAAAAAAAATTCACACGAGTGACCAACACAACATGTGTTAAATTATTGTCCAATCATGTTGTGGACTGAGGTGCTGATGTCATCATCCAACTCTGAACTCTACTCAAAGTGAATGTTTGTTACTTTGAGCTTTTGATTGTGACAGCAGAGTCAGAGTCCTGAGGCAAGGAAATGAAATGACCACCAGTAAATTAGCGTTCATCACAATTTACCATTAATACTGCTGAAAATGCCTGGCCGAGTTTGTCATATTTAGGCAGAGAGCTCTCGAAAATGTATTCATTGGAAAACAGTAACTCAACAAGTGATAATTAACGTTACCTATCGCAATGGTTTCAAAAGTGAATATCATGTACTGCATACTGTACTGTTTAACATACGGCTCACGGTAATGTTAGACATTCCCATTCCCCTTTTCAGTTAACAATAACAATAACCAAGTTAACAATAACGTAGCATTACAGCTGTTCACCAGGATATAATACAGTACAGATGTTGCTTAAATTTAGCTAGTGTTTTGGACAAGGCAAGCTGTAGTAATTAGCATTAGGAGGATGGGTTAGGGCCATGTATTCAGCAAATATTAATGCTTGTTAACAGGTGCAGACAGTCAGTGGCTAACAGAACGTAGCTAGCTTAGTAATGTCGAGGCCAAAAGTTCTTCACAAGATTAACATGACAGAAAGAGAGGATGTGGATTACAGTAGGTTGTAATGCTTTCCACTATCTCTATAATGGTTGGCTTAACTAGGTTGTGTAAAAAATTGGCGGTGAGGTGCTAAAGGCAGGAAAATAAATATTCACAAGTTAGCTAGATTTTCCTGATGAGTCTACAGTGCCATTTTGTTCATTAGGAGAGTGGAAGTCACATTTCCAAAATTACACAATTTGGGATTCTGTAACACAATTTCTCAATTAAAGCCCAAAAGTATTTGTCCATATTTTGTAGCTAACAACTAACCAACACTCTTTTTGCTCTTTTACAGCTTTTCAAATGGAAGTGAGTGGGACTCTTGTCTTCCCAGATGACAGAGAGATTTGTAAGAAGATGCATCTACTCCAATTCTTACATCTTTGAAATGTTTAAATGATTTTAATAAATGCCACCTGATTTTCATGCAATTGTTTGTTTATTTTGTGAGCATTTTAGTAGAATTTTAGCATACAAACAAATTGCATTTTAGGATAATTGTAGACGACATATCTCTGTGTTATTTTGTGTTATTGTTTAACACATCTTTGTGTGGAAATGTTTAACATACAGCATGTATTAAATGTACTAACACACAGATTGTGTTGTCCTTATGTAGACAAGCGGGTGTGTTAAAAATTAACATAATGTGTTATTTTTAACACATTTGTTTTAAGAGCGAAGGTTCATATCAATATAGTTATCCATAAAACCATTATTGTACACTAGAAAAAGCAAAACTGTGTGATAATAAGTTTCCATGACATTAAATACACCGCTATCATTGTTAGCTTTAGCTAAACTTGTTTGTAATGCCCACTGGATTGTAAGTTGGTTACTCAGTTTTTTTTGGATGTTTTAAACATCTCCTTTAATCAAAATCTGACATTTTTGTCTTAAATATGTGACTTAATTGAGTCATTTACTTCAAAGTCTATATATAAACACCACTTTAGCAGCTATAGCAATACATTTCTGAACACCTTCTTGTGTATAAATAAAGGAGATACCATGTTGACATTTTTGTTTAGAATTTGTTATATTTGATATTTTCAAAGGGTACAAATAAGCCTGAAAATATTAACCCATTTATGAAATAAAATTAACCCAGTGTTTTTGTAAAAATGAAACTATCCTTCGGGTTGAAAAACAATTAACAACCCAACTTGATGGGTTAGTTTAGCCCAGAGTGTGTTCTGTCCTATATTTACCCAGCCGTTGGGCTAGAAATAACCCATTTGGGGTTGCTTTTAACCCAGTGTTTCTTAGAGAGCAGTCCGATTATGTACATTAAATGTTTTTTTTTAAAAGGTACACTATGTACCTTTCACACAGCCCTTTGTATTTTTTATTCTAAGAAGCTATCATAATTTTTTTACTATCCTTTTGGCAAGTTTACTGCATTTCACTGAGCCTGTAGAGTGTAGCATCATGCAGTGTGCGTACATCGTTGTATAAAGCCTCTCCTCTTGGCCACGCCCCTCCTCTGGGTACCGGGCCGCTCTGGACCAATAGGATTTGAGCAGCGCCGGGACGGAGGGGAATCCTGAGCGCGCGGAACATCACAACCAGCGGCACATAACGGACCTGCAGCGAGCTTTGCTCCTGTCACCGGATTTCTGTACTGATGGAAAGACGAGCCTGCTGCATACAGGAATATTGACTGAATCGTTCCCAGTACGAGGGAATTCAAGGCTAACCTTTGAACTCCAAAGTAAGGTAAGTCTTCTTTAGTAGGATCCGCTCCAGAAATGAGTTCCGTTAACGAATATCTCTCCGTGTCGGTGTTCAGTAGACTACTGGATGTTATAATGGGAAGCCGGAGCTCAGCTCAGTATCTTTCCTGTGCATTGGGGATTTTTCCTATGCACCGAGTGCGCAACCGCCGTGCGCAATCCCTTGGAAGTTTAGTCATGACCCATGGAGGACAGCGGGCAAGCGATCTGCACTGTACACTTTCCAGCTGAAAATTCCGGTGCGTGTGTGTAGTAGAGAAGAGATCGCCCAGAAACACTCCCGTATTCACGTTTACTAAGAAAAACAGGCAGTCCCTTTCCAGTGGCCCCCCACCCTTTTTATTTTGGAAACTGTTTTACATATTTATTGGTTTACTAACTACACATTTCATATTCTTATGTTTCAGAATATAGTTCTACAACCAAGTTTTTGGTTATCAGCAGTTTTACTTTTACTGTGACTGATTTTCTTTTACACAGTGCACACTGAAATCATGCTGGGTTTAAATGGGAATATACTGTATATGATTACTACATTAACTTACATCAGGTATTTGCCCCGTATCTTCCACCACTGAGACCAGGAAGGATTTGGAAAGCACAAGTTCCATTTTAGAAATACTTTATTGTGCCAATTTCTCTTGAAATCTAAACAAATTAACTCCAAAAAGAAATTAATTCCTCGTTCATGTCAGTGGTGTTCTAAACTCCTGATAGCTAGACTAATTTCTTCTTCTTCTACTTCTTTTTCTTCTTCTTCTACCTCTTCTTCTTCTTCATTTCCCATAGTGCTTCAAAATGTGATGGTGTAAGGCCTTGACTGTAACCACTTTGAATTTGAAGAAAATTACTTTCTATTAAATGCAAAGTATGGGACAGGATATCATTGGAAATTGGCTGTAAATTTTAATGTTACGCTGAGAAACTAGTATAGTAACCTTCTCTTCCTCCCTATCACTTTCCTTTTCTTCACTGATTAAAGGGTCCAGACGTTAACCTACAACAAATCAGTAACAAATCTAAATTAAACTGCCATACTTAATTTAAACAGTGTATACCACAAGTGCTACAAGAGATAATACTTGACAAATATTGACAAATATTCATCAATCAAAGATGATTACTTTTCACATTATACACACATTACTACCCTGTTTCTTCCACACATTTCCAAACTCTGGTTTAATGGTTTTTGGGGACAAATATGACTTGAATTTTAGAATATCAACTGTAATGTAAAATGAATGTAACATGTCTTAGTACTCTCACACATATAAACCTCTAAACCTTAGTCACTCATGTTTACAAAAGATCACATCCATCCCCTTGACCTCAGAGGCACTAATTGTATGCATAATTATGATCTGTGCATTGGTAAATATAATAATTAAGTTTCACATACATGATATGATCCACGTTATATGATACACATTTGATATTATACACAATGATTACAAGTAAAATAGCTCATGTACAGAGATACACGGGGTGCACTTACTGTATGAACACACGCTATGAGTCACTCATTCTGTAGTGAAGGACACACACATGATATAACACACATTTAAACTCACTCATTCCCTTCCTGCTCTCTTTGCCTTTTTTCCTCAATTCCTAAGGCTCTCTCTCACTAAGGATTTTCTTTTCTCACTTTCTCCTCCTTTATTTAGTTTTTCTCTCTATGGCGTACCGTGTCCCTTTCTCCTTTACTGCCCTCCTTCGCTTCTCTGTGTTTCCTTATTGTATTATCATTCTCTGTCCTCTACTCTCTCTATCCCCCTCTAATTTACCTCTAGTGTTTAAAGGTGTCACTAGACCTTCAATAATTATACATATCATAGAAACATTTTGATAAACATGATTGCCATTCAGGGGATCTGGCTAGTTTTTTTGTTTCATGATTCAAGATTTCCCTCGCCCAGAAATTAGCTTTGCTCCAGCTGAAGCAGAGTTGCTCAGATGAGGCATGCCGAGTGTTAACAGAGATATTAAGGTTATGCTCCTCCTTTAAACATGATGCATTAATGTTGATATACATATGCATTAACTTTGAAATTGCTACAGATTTTCTTAAACAGATCAAATGAATGACTCAGGGTCACAGCAATAATTAGTTAGTTATTTATTTGCATAATTTGCAAATAAATAGAAGGTCTAAATAACAAACACCCCCCAACCTGAAGAAAATCACCTTTGGATTCTAAATACTGAAACAGTAATACGTATCCAATACAGCAGCCTCAGTTGAGAGCATTGCTACATGGGCCCATCACCACTTATCCATTAAAGTAGAACATCTTAGTGGTTGCTGTAATTAGCTTTTCTAAAACATCCACACCACCTGATTGAGACAAAATGAGACAAAAAGTTTGTGACTACAGCTCTACGTGCAACTTTTTTTAACACCCTATAATTCAAATCACATCATCACAGGAAGTACTAAGTGTAACTTACCTCGAACACTTAGCTGTGGGATGCTGAGCATGCTGTCATCTCCATATCACATTAACAGCTGTGGCATATGGCTGCAATGAATCTGAAAACTAAAAGTACAGAATAGAAAACTATGCTCAAAATAGTATTCGGTACTACTTGTAATAATTGTAGAATGTATGTGTGCATATATTCATATGCAATGTTGAGTAAGTTACTAAAAAAAAGTAATACACTACAGATTACTAATTACTACTTTAAAATTGTAATTTGATTAAATTACTGATTACTGCATGTAAAAAATAATCAGATTACTAATTACTTTACATTCAAGTTACTTTCAAAACCTATCAAACCTACAAAAATACACTACAAAGTGAAGCGCTTAGTTCTTTCGGTAATTTTAGCATGATTCAATGTATGGCACGATCAGAAAAAGTTGAATTTATCGTAAAACTTGCCTCAGGTATCGTCACTGTTTGTAGGACTACCAGACCGATAAAATATAAAACCCTCTAACTAGGCTAGTTTTGTGTCATTAGCCAAGGGGAGGCACAACTAAGCTATCATTGTATGGGTTTAGCTGCTACAGTGCTATGCAAAGTACATTATCTTTCCTTATGCTCTGTTCATATCATGTTCACATAAACTGGAACTCATATAGACCTTTACACACCTTGTTTTCCTGCTCAGCATGAGAGGATGTTAGTGTTTCAGTTTCAACCCCTTTACTGGTTTTAAAAAAATTAAAAACAAAAATTTAATATTCTTTTTTCCTCACACTGACTGTGTGAGCTAGCGTTTGTCAGAATTGCGAGCTGTCAGCCAGTAGGACACACATGCTTCCATGTAGTTTCCTGTAAACTCTGTCTGATTGATCTTGCCTCCGTTCACTGAAGATATAAAATTACAACATTGCTGTCTTCTTTTACTGACATTCAGTTACGTAGTGACAAACCGTTCCAAGTGGAAAAGTATTTGGGGCTAAAGAAAAAATCTTTTGGGCCACTGCCCCCAATGCCCAGGCCAGGTTACACCCCTGGCAGCTGCCAAAACTTGATTTATTTTAAAAATGCATTTGACTTAATATTGTTTTCTTAACAATAAATGTATTGTTTATTTATTTATTTGTTTTTTAATTTTATTGGCATCAGTATCCGTAATCAAATGACATAAATTTAAAATGTAATGCGTTGCATTACTGTGTTATCAGACAAAGTAATTTGAATACATTAACGCGTTACCTTGCAACGCGTTATACCCAACTCTGTTCATAAGGACTGCATACTTACATGGGCTTCCTGGAGAACTGCATGTGATGGAAGTTACATATCGTAAAATCATCCTGAGTGAAAAGGAAATTAAATAATTCTTGGAATATCAACCTTCAGGATATGCTAGCTGTACAATGTTTAATAAAAAAAAAAAAAAAAAAAAAAAAAAAAAACTTTAGAAATATCTAGTTTGATTTATGTTTTAGTTATTTTATTAAGTGCTACTAGATTTAAAAGTATCAATAGATTGTAACCCCACATGCATAGTCATGCTTTTCCTTGCTCCATTCTCATTAACCCTAGACACCCATATGGCGTGATAATTGTAAAATCAATCGTAGAACCACTGTTATGTACATAAACTTCCTTGTATTGGACACCACTAGGGTGTGTTCTTTGGAACTAGTGGAGTATATCAAAGTCATCACAAGGGTTCGTAATATACCCCAGTAGCCATGCTATTGAACAGTCTGTGAAGGGGACAAGTGACTTTAGTCTTATAGCTTTTGCATGCAAAATCACTTGTATTGTAATGCAATTGAAATTTTTTAGATCTATGAATTTAGATCTAAGAATCTATGATTCTTTTTTTAGATCTATGATCACAACAAATCATGTTTGTTCATAGCTCAGATTGTTTTTCACATGCAGAGTGGATGGAATGGCAATGGTATGAAGAAGACATAATTGTAAAGGCTTCTTAGAACCAGATTACAGGGGATTTGGGCTCTTTTTTTGGAGTGACTTGACTCCATTCAGCATAGCCAGTTGGGGTTGGTCTTGCACCTTTGTGGGGTGGATGCCTACTTTGGTGGTGGTTGACAATGAACTGTAAGCAACTGTATATACATTATATGGCCAGAAGTATGTGTACACCCGCTTAATGAACATCCCATACCAAAACCACGGGCACTGATATGGAGTACGTTCCCCCTTTGCTGCTGTAACAGCCTCCACTAGATTTTTCTACTATATTTTGGAATGTAGCTTTGGAGGTCAGGTCTCTATGCAGGTCACTCAGGTTCTTCCAAACCAACCTTTGGCAAACCATGTGTTTGCCATGGAGCTTGCTTTATTATGCAACATTATGCTGGAACAGGTTTGGGCCTCTTAGTTCCATTGCAGGGAAATACAAAAAGATTCTATACAATTCTGTGCTACCAACTTTGGGGCAACCATTGGGGAAAGGCTTACATGAAGGTGTGTTGGCCAGCTCTCCACATTCTTTTGGCCATATAGTGGATTTTCAGATATGATGCTGAAATATTGTTTTTATTATTCTGGGTTTGTGGAGTAGCACCATTGCTGAAACCCAATTTAATACAGCAAGTTACTAAGGTGAACAAATCAGTATTGGCCACTGCCATGATAATCGATTCTCATTCAGACTGGAATTGTAACAGACTGTTCATTTGGATAGACTGTATAGTGAATGAATCAATGAATTAAGTCAAATGAATGAAATGAAAAAATTCTCTAACTCTAGTAATGGTAACCAAGTATGACTAGTGGTAGCCTGCTGCCTCAAAATAGACTGTCTATTGCCTCAGGGGACAGTCTAATGCTTCCAGGGCATGTGTGCCAATGACCAGTTTAACTGCTAGCAGCAGATTGTAAAGTGTTTTTTTTATCAGACTTCTAGCAATTGCATTTTAGCTCACCAGCTTCCCTTATTTGCATTAACAATCCCAGTGATCTGCCGAATTTCACTGCTATGTTTTTACTTTGCTTAAATATCCATTGTTGCTGCTGTTATGCTCAGGAGAAACAGTGCCCCATTTAAGGGCTACAGCACACATTTGCCACAGCATCATAGGCTTTGTAAACCAATGTGTCAGCTTCTTTATATTTGGCTGAATGGCACTCAGACTTATTTGCAGAGCTTCATCAACCAGTACCACTAGTGAAACCATCATTGTCTGTACCGTAGGCATTAATCTTCTGCACCTGCAATTGAAGCTCCTTTTTCAGGTCACAATTATAATGCAATTTTGAGTGTGCATAAGGGCTCTTTAATGAAGTTAAGCATTGTGGGATAGCCTGATCATTTGCTTGGGTTACTGTATCTCAAAGAGATTAGGCATTTGATCAGCTGCATAGAGTGGAAGATCCAGTTTTACTAAGACAGCCTTAATATCAGCCTGCAGAGTTATATACCTGCTTATCTCTTTTTGATCACCAGAATACACTGATGGATGGCTCTCAGCACTTTCCACCAGGGTGGGCTCATTATTCAAGTTTAGAGAATGAGAAGCAGCCACAGAGAGTACTGTATAGTTTCTGTATGTGAGGCAGCTGTACAAAGTTGCACTTCACTGCACTGATCTGCTGAGTTTGTTCCCATTTCAGTGCCTGCCATGACAATATGGTGAAGGAACATACCTTTTTCTTCCTAGTGGCCCAGCAGACATGTCTGCTGTTCATTTCATGCATCATCAGAAGAAGATAATGTATAGTCAGCAGTATCTACAGTTTCTGACAGTTTCATACATCACTATTGGCATTATGCTTCAGTTAAGTCAAGGCTTGTCAAAGATGCTCAAGCGCCAATATTTTGGTCATTGATCATTATCTATCAACCAATTTGGGGCTCGCCATCCTGTACTAAAATATTTGAAGCTGGGAAAGTTGAGCAATTCATAACAAGTTTATAAAATGTATAAAATTATGAAATTAGTTACTCTGTGTCTGCAGTACCCATACAGCTACACATAATAGACCATATGTCTGCTCTAAGGACACAGTCAACTGTGGCAAGAATAGTAATTAGTCTAATGTGTAGTCTAAATGACCAAAATTACCATCACCCAAGGTTTGTGCACTCTCATCTGGCTTAACAGTAAGAAAATTAGAGAATTAGAGCACTATTTTTAGTGCTTTGAATCCAATTCTTGACAAGATTAGAATAGGAAAGAGGATGAGCATGACCTTGTGGGTACAAGGTGTTAATAGACTACTCATTCAGGGTCATTGTCATAATCATGAGTTTGATATTGATAGTTGGCAAGGAAACAAGCAAATGGGAATGTGTAGTCCAGAATTACAGGATACCACAGAAAAGACTTGTTTTTTATTTTTTCCCTTCAATTTGGTCTTTACATTTTCAACAACCCACTAGCTAACTCTCCTCTATCACACAACAACTAACATCTTCCATATTCTGCATGCATCAGCTCACAAAAACCCATAATTGACTAGTGTCAATCTGATTGACAGGGGAGAGAAAGTATGCCAACCCTTCCACCCAGAGAGCATGGCCAGTTTGCTCTCTTGACTCCCATCAAGAGATGGCTGTGGCATTGTCAGGATTCAAACCTGCAATCTCTGGCCAATAAAATGAGAGGAAAATACTTATTTGATACTGACTCTACAGCAGAGATGCTCTGGCTGATATTACCTATACCCATATTGTCATAGGACGAATGTGCAGACAGATGCAAATGCAGGTAGAGGTGTTTATCAATGGCAGACAAATACAAAATGTAGGCAAAACTCAGAAACAGTAAGGTCTGCGTGATCAAAAAGAAGGTGAGAATGAACATGTCAATGGTGAGTGTTCTGGGAACTGCAGTCCATGGTGGTCATGATTGTAGGCCACAGTGCAGGATGGGAAATGAAGTTTGTGTGAGTAGACCGCAGCCCCCATTTTTAACCAGGTAGGCTGGCTGGACTTCGATGTTAAAGGGAGGTGGTGGGGTAGCAGAAGGGAGGCTGGTCACCTGTGGGCCTGGAACTACTGGCTTGAGACACAACACATGGAAGGATGGTGCAGTATGACACTGGCGTGGTAGTTGGAGCTGGTAAGTGACTTTGTTGATGCGTTTGATGATCTTGCATGGTCCAGTGTATCTGGGTGTTAGTTTCTTACACATTTGGGGTTGTTGAAGATCTTTGGTGGCCAGCTGCACCCAGTTGCCAGGCTGATATTCAGGAGTGGGCCCTCTGCTGCAATCTGCATAATTCTTAGAGGTTTGGACAGCACTTTCTAGGCATTGGTGAGTGCTTTCCCATACCTGTTCACTGTGTTTGAACCATTCATCAATGGCTGGTGAATCCCTGGTGTTGGCATTCCATGGAAATAGTGGGGGGCTGGTATCCAAGAACACATTGGAAGGGCGTGAGCTGCGTGGCTGAGTGTCGTAGTGAGTTTTGGGCATACTCTGTCCAGGGTATGAACTGGGCCCAATCCTCCGGGTTGGCTGAGCAAAATGTATGGAGGAATCTGCCCACCTCCTGGTTAGCCCATTCAAGTTGCCCATTGGACTGGGGATGGTAACCTGAGGTGAGACTCACGGTGCACCTAGTTTCTCCATAAAGCTGGCCCACACCATGGATGTAAACTGAGTGCCTCGAACACTCACTATATCATCTTGAATTCCAAAATATCTGAACACATAAATTAAAAAGAATTCTGCTGTGGTAAAGGCTGAAGGCAGACCTGGGAGAGGTATGAGACTCAGGGACTTGGAAAATCTATCTGTGACCACTAGGATGGTGGTGTTGCCTTGAGAATTGGGAAGATGAGAAAGTCAATGGAGAGATGGGACCAGTAGCATTGAGGTGTTGGTAGTGGTAAGAGCTTGCCAGCGGGGAGTGTTCTGGGTACCTTGCTTTGGGCACAAATACTGCATGAGGTGACGGCCCATTGTACGTCCTGTATCATGTTCAGCCACCAGTATTTTTCTGTCAATAGGTGGTAGGTTCTGGTGATTACTGGGTGGCCGGTAGCTACTGAAGTATGTGCCCATGTTATGAGTCTGTTCCTCAATTGGTGTGGTACAAAGAGTTTGTTCAAAGGGCATAACTGGGGTATCTGTTGTCATGTGTTGTTGTTGATGGCTTGATCCAGTTCCCATTCTATGCTTCTCACTACGCATTTGGGAGGGAGGATGGATTCCTCCAGATCATGACTGGGTTCAGAGGTGTGCATGCATGATAGCACATCAGCTTTGACATTCTTGGAACCTGGGCTATATGATAAGGTGAACTGAAACCTGTTGAAGAAAAGCAACCAAGGTTGAGACATTTAGCGGTGCGGAGATACTCTAGGTACTTGTGATCAGTCAGGATGGTGAATGGATACTGGGCCCCCTATAGCACAAAAATGGCACTACTCCTCTAGTGCTAGTTTCACAGTTTGCAATCTCCAATACTGTAGGTCTTTTCTGCCGGTGATAGTTTCTTGGAGTAAAATGCCACCGGATGCCTCGTGGTTTTTTCTCCAAATCTCTGGGAGTGGATGGCACCCACTCCTGTCTTGGAGGTGTCCACCTCTACTATGAAAGGTTTGGTAGGATCAAGGTGCTTTAAGATGGGATCTGAGGTAAAAGCATTCTTGAGCTGGTTGAGGGCCTGGTCTGCAGCTGAGTTCCATGCCAGCCTCCTGGAGCCTCCCTTTAACAATGATGTCAGAGGGTGCACTATGGAGCTGAAACCTCAAATGAAGCACCGGTAAAAGTTTGCAAAGCCAAGAAATTGCTGTAAGTCCTTGACCATATGGGGTGTATAACTGACCACGGTGTCCACTTTGCTCTGATCCATGGCTACTCCAACCAGGCTGATGATGTAGCCGAGAAAGGCTATGGTTCTCTGATGAATGTTGTACTTCTCCCCTTTAACATAGAGTTTTGTCGTAGGAGGTGCTGGCGGACTTGGCAAACATGGCTGACATGACTTTCCAGGGACGGGGAATAAATCAGGATGTTGTCAATGTAGGCAATGACGAATGTACCTCTGAGGACATCACTGATTAGACGCTGAAAGACCGAGGGGGCGCTAGAAAGCCCATACGGCATCACCAGGTACTTGTAGTGACCTGCAGTAGGGCTGAAGGCGGTCTTCCACTCGTCCCACTGTCTGATGTGGACTTGGTTGTATGCACTACATATATTGAGCTTGGTATTGATCAGCATTGATCAGCGTTGGCAGATCGTAGCTGTTCTAGGGTGCCAAAAACTAAAGGCAGTGGGTAGGAATATTTTACTGTGCATTTGTTCAGCCCACGGTAATCCATACAAGGTCGAGGTCCACCTATTTTTTTCTACACGCCCACAGAAGCCCACAGACGCCCACAGAAGCCCACAGACATTGAAGAAATAGAGGCTCTCATGTATCCCTGCTGCAGTGCTTCTTGTATATACTATGGCCATGTTTGTAGGCCACAGTGGATGATGGGAAATGGAGTTCATGGTGTGAGTAGACCTAAAACATATAAATGTTAGCAGCAGTTAAAGCCATTGTCTGGGATATACTGCACAAAGAACATTTTATTCAAGTATTTTTCTCTTCTTGTGTAGCTACATTTTCTGCTCTTTTAACAACAGGTGCATGGTTTGCCAAATGTCTGGTGAATATCTGGTGTTTGCTGAGACAACTTGCAGTGAATTTGTGTCCTGACTCTGCCTCAAGCTATTAGTTTAATCGCAATTTCACTGCCCATCCAAACTCAGTTATTTTCAAATCGTTTAAGATGTGTAATGAGCTTTGTTTCCCCACAGGACCATTTTGCTTCATCTGCATCAATCAATGCTGTTCATGATTCAAAGGTGTGTGTAAAGATTCCAAGTGTGAAAGTAATCAGATAAGAATACTTACATGACAATTATTAAATTCAATTGATTAAAATTAAATACAATTATTAAAAATATACACACTTAATTTAATCAGATAAAGATTTTATTCAGATTGGCTCAGTCAGTTTATTTTATTGTGGATGAGGTGTATACTGAAACACTTTTTAGTCCAAGCTGTCAGTCAGCTTAATAGACCACATCTAAACATAATTATTAACGCTCCTCATACAGGTATGTTCAGTGTAACCATGACAAGAAGCATAAATGGTTAAGCACAGCCTGCACTCCTGGCTAATGCTTTTTGCTATTGCTATTTTATAATTATATTATTATATAGATGTATTAGATTGATTATAATTATAAAGTGCTAAAATAAAAACTAATTGGCCTCACCATAGATCTGCAGTAAATTCACGTCTCTCATGACATTGTGTCGTTTCACATTATATAGTTGACATGATAATAATATGATTATCAGAGGTTTGTAAATAATTGTATCATTATTCAGGTTTTTTTTTTTTTTTTTTTTTACAAGATCAAAACATAAAAAATATGTCTCATTTTGTGTGTTCCCCCTCCCCCCCCAATGGTGGATATGTAACCTGAGGTGGAAAAAACAAACAAACACTGAGTTATTCTGAGAAACACTTAATTTCTTCCCTCGATGCCATTATTCCTTCAGCATTATCCACTTTGGCTGTAATATTAGACACTGTAGTAATGATAGTCAGTGCACCAATCAAAACACAGATCTCCCCCTTCCAGATTTGATGGATGAAAGTGACAATTTATTTTGAGCAACATTTAATTATTTATGGTCACATTTTTATTATATTATTATAAATTTATTTATTATTTACTCCTTCCTTGGACTGTTTTACTTCAGTGGCGTAGTCTTGGAGAGAGATCAACCATGTTCATTTGAATATATAGAGCCACATGCAGATAGTCCAGACAAGGAAAGGCTAATTGGTAAAAGAAGAAGAAAAAGATGAAAAGTGAATCATAGTTTCCACAGAATCTAAACTCATTTTCTAAATACTTTTACTAAATTCTGTAAATGTATTTGATTAAGCTTTTGAGTTTTTCTCAAAAGCCGCTCCACTCTTGTCATAATACCAACAAAAATCTGCACTCACAGATTTCCCACCCCAAAATGTCCAATGTTATTGAGCGCGTACATTGGTGCCTGAAACAGCACACAGAGTACCCCTTACAACTGACCAGTCAGTACTCTAGGCACTGTTCTCCTCAACAGCTTTCAGGTTTTTGAACAGAGGTTCAAATATTATGATGACTTCTAAGTTCTGCTCTTTACAAATCCAAACAAGCTGCATGTGATGTGCTTAACATTAGACATTTGTATGCATAAAAAAAAATCTGCCAGAGACACTGCTATTTTTTTCAAAGCAGATCATAAAGGATTTATGACTTCAGAGTGTGCAGAAAAGAGCAGCCAATGTGTCTGAGCAAAACATTCTTGCCATTATCATCAGTAGCTAATAATACAAGTCTCTTTTGAATTGAAGCACAATAGACTTTATGCCTAGAATAAATATTTGCTAATAAAGCAGTTTACTGTTATTGTTACATTAAGAAAGCTGTTTTAATGCAGGGATAATGTATAGCATGTCACAATGGCCATTTGGCCACTGTCTCTCGTTCATCGATAACGGACATCTGCATGCTCTTAAGGGTGTGTAAATTGTTCCAAATGTCAATAAAATCACATATACCAACATATTCACTCCTTCTGATTAAAGGGATCCCATTGAAGTTGCAAAAACAGTGAGACACTTTGTGCTACATGTTTCTAAATGGGTTGAGTAGACTGACTAGACAAAATAATAGGTTAAATTGTGGGCTGTATAGGTAGGAGGATACTGATCAATTAAAGACAGAGGTATCAACTGGTTGCAGGATGAGTAGACTGTCGAGAGATGTGCATGTTAAATATCAAGCTAAGTAAATTAAGAGAAGAAGAAGAAGAAGAAGAAGAAGAAGAAGAAGAAGAAGAAAGAGATGAAGGCACACTAGCAATATCAATTGGCTAAAAAGGGATTAACAAGTAGACTAGACAAGTGGGTTGACTAGACATGGGAGTGCACAAATTAGTGGGGTGTGTAGGAGAAATAACAGGATGTGAAGGCTAAATAGTAATATGAGTAAACTAGAGGTGTGAGTATGCTAGTGGGATGTTTGGCATACAGAAATAGTAAGCTAGTATGCTAACAAGTGATGTCTGATAAATAGCAGGATGTGTTGTTTAACTCGTGGGATATTTAAGCTAACTATCATGATAAATAGGCTACCTATTGCTGTGATTGAGCCCTGACTCTCTCTCACTGAGGAAAACCTTTTTAGCTTTTTTAGTCTGTGCCAAATAAGGAGAAGATAGGCCTGACTGTAGCAAAAAGGATTAGAGGTAATTGCCTGTGCCTTTTCTTCTATGGTCCTTTATTCGTCTGCAAATCTGTGTAATTCTGTTCATTGATATACAAAAACTGAAATAATGAATGAGATAATCAGAACACACTGATGTGTGCACGATTAAGTATCTGAGGTCGTGGTGAAGTTTTGAGAAGATGGCAGATGCGGGTGCATTCTGTTGTAAATAAAGCATTGCTGACGTAACCTGAATCTGGGAGTAACAGCTAAGCTCCTGCTTCTACTTGGAGTTTCAAGCGTTACAAAAATTGCTTCAAGACTTTTTTTAGGCATGGGGATGAAAAAGAAAAGTGGAATTCAGATGCTCACAGAATGTTCAAGTTTAGAGGCTGTGTAATAGCTGTGGTCTTCTGGTGTATCGTTTATCGACTTTAGTAATTATAAGGTTCTATCTCATTCTTCATATTCATTCTTAACCCAGATAAAACCTTATAATACTAAGGTAAAAGCCCCACATTCACTTCACACCAAAATGTGATAAAACAATGCATAATTAGTAAGCATGTTTTATTGATTTTAGCTGCCCTAAGCTCACAAAGACAAAGAATCTGAATCGTTATGAATCTTTATGAGCAGCAAAGACAGGTGTACTGCTGAGCAGATGTTAGAGATATAACTGAATACGAATACATTGTTCAGAAAGAATGGTGTTTTAAACATATACAAGTACAGATATGATTAGGAGTCTCATTATTTGCACATGGTATGCTGTATGATGCATTTACAAGGTGCATTCACAAGGTACAGTCACTGTTAGTAACTGTGTAGAAAATATCACAGATAAGTAAAAACAAAAGCACAATTAAATGAACAAAAGTAAATAAACCTGCCACACCCACTTTGGGTTTAAATCTGAATACAGATACAGATATGAATATTTGAAGCACGAATCAGATACAGATATGCATTACACCCCTACTAGAAGTCCAAAGATGCTTAACATCATCTATGGTTAAATGCTTGCTGCTTTCTGCTCTGCTGCTCATAGTCATAGCCATTTATAACTAAGATTGCTTCCCCACATGGGCTTAACACACTCCAGTCTCAGCCCTAATTCTGTCCCTACAGCCAGAATGTGTTTGTTTCATGCTGACAGGAAGATCATAGAGCCTCATTCTGATGAATCCATGGATTTACACACTGTGCTTGAGAGGAATGATCCATCCCTAAAATGCCACATAAAACCACTCTCTTACTGATGCTTGAAAACTCACACTTAATATCCTGCAATAAAAGGCACATTTTGCATATTGCATATCAATAAATGCACTTTATTGAGTGCTGTTCTTTACCAGATCTAAGCAGGGAACAGTAAGCTTCTACTCAGCACCGATTCAATGTGTCTCATGAATGAGAAGAATCCAATTCTAGAGAGTCTTGAATATTAGCTGGAATTGTGCCACTACAGGCCTGGTGCTACACTTTCATTTTGTATATGGTAGGTGATATAGTTCTGGCTGTCAGCGATCAATGCTGCCTTAGAACAGCAGCAGTTGGCAACCCTGGTTTGAGTGACAACCAGTAAATGATAATCATTTCTGATAGTCTGTTGTGAGGTCTGTGAATGCTGGCAGGGAAATTAATTTGCTTCTTCCAAAAAGCCTCTGAGCTATGCTCTCAAGAGTATTAAAACAGTAAACACCATGTATACAATACAGGGCAAAAGGCTTGGGCATTGTGGGGAAAATTTAGTCTGAAACAATTTATCTTGATAACTGTTTATTTCTGTTTGTAATACAAACGTGTTCATATTCCTCAACATCGATCAGATCACCTATATCACTGGTTGAAATTCATCCCCAGGCCATGACTGTAGCCCATCTGTGATTTACACAAATCTTCTGACAAGCATCCAGGTGTTTTACACATTCTTTTTGATATACTGGTACCTTATTAATTTCAAATAACATTGTAAAATATTTTTCTTTTGCAACCAAAACTATAAGACCGTTTTTCATTTTCTGCATTTTTACTGCATTTGGCCCTCACCGTCCTCTCACATTACTTTGTGCCAGTTTGAACACTGCATTGTGAAACTTCACTGTGTTGGCCTAATACAGTACATGTCGACAATCAGGCTTGTCTGAGTTGAGTCCCCCCCATGGAATTGGGCTGTTTGAGGCTACATGTGGGTCTTGTCGATCGGTTGTGGGGTGGATGTTTTGCATATAGTAGATTAATTGAATGTTACTTTAACATTAAGCCAAACTGATGTACGTTTGTAAATATGACAGTATTTGTCAATGGCAGTCATTATTTTGAGTTTTAGAATTGGATCACTTTTGAAATTATTGACAATTAGGCTAGTTTGCGGGATGGTTTTGATTTTATCATGCAGACCTGGCAACTCTGCTGACATTATCAATATATGTGCAGCGTTAGTGTGTTAGCAGTGAATTGGTATGTTAAGCCCATGTGTTTGCTAAGTTTGACCTCTACTGGTATATCTACTGCCATGTCTATGTCTAAACAGACTCGCTTTATGTCTAAGCAGATGTGTAATTACAACCTGGATGATCGTTTTTATGTTTTCTGATAGTTGTTCATGAGTCCCTTGTTTGTCCTGAGCAGTTAAACTGCCCACTGTTCTTCAGAAAAATCCTCCAGGTCCTGAATATTCTTTGCCTTTCCAGCATCTTCTGCATATTTGACCCGTTTCCAACAGTGGCTATATGATGTTCAGATCCATCTCTTCACACTGAGGACAATTTAAGTTACAAAAGGTACAAACTTTCACTGATGCTCAAGAAGGCAATACACTACATTAAGAGCCAGGGGGCATAAACTTTTGAACAGGATGATTTGTGTAAATTGTTATTGAATGCTTGGGCATGAAGTAAAATCCTCCTTGCGTACATAATCAAGCCCTGCCCTCTCCAGCTGTATGCGGAGATGTGTGTAAGGCTCAGTTGGTTGACAGTCTACTGGACTACCTGAGCTGCACATCACAGTGTAGATGTGCAATATTTCCCCAGTACACACATAAGGGATGAGAGATTGGAGGGGCGACAGCAAAGTGACTAGAGAATGAGTGCAAGCTGTAGAGGAATGCTAACAAGCTTGTCAACAGGCTTGTGCAGAGATGAATTAGAAGAAAATATGGCATGATGGAAGAAAGAGAAGTGGTTAACTCGAGTGTACTAACCTCATTAGCATGTATTATTTTACTTATTTATGAAGTGCTGCAGTGTGGTGTGTGTGTGTGTGTCTGTGTGTGTGTGTGTGTGTGTGTTTTCACCCAGCTCTTATCTTTTCCCTTTGTAAATGGTCTGATACATCTCATGCATTTAATCACTCACAGCTGAGTTTTTTCACTGCTTAATTTCATTAAGATAATACACACATTTATTAAGATCCATATCAAAACTGACTGATAAATGTTTATCTGATTCCCAAGACACCACCACCACCACCCTTGCTATTAAAGTGTTCTCCATGAACCAACCCACACAGATCAGAGAGCATTGTTTCTAATCCTTCTGATGTGTTGAGGTACTGTAGCCTCCGTGGACATCTTCAACTGTGCGGTTTCTCCACAGCTGTTTCCAAGGAGAATCATTGGCAAAACGGAGACATCGAGAACAAAGAGAGAAATAATAGAGAGGGAAAGAGAGAGAGAGAGAGAGAGAGAGAGAGAGAGAGATGGCATGGATGTAGAGGAAGAACATTTGTATCAGAGTCTCAGAATGAAGGGATGATGTTCGGGGGTTGATGGAAGATTGGAGTGAACAGGAGAGAGGGCATGGTGAAGAGATGGAAAATGATACAAACAAACAGGCACAAAGTGGTCATATACCAATATCACTGTACATTTAATTTCCTGTCTTTTCCCCTGATCTGCATGTCTACTAACCAGGACATGGCAGAACCACATGAAAGCCTTAAGATGAGTTTCTGTGCATTTAAATAAATTACGTCAGGTCTGTGCTTGTTGCATGCTGAATTATTGAACACCTCAAAGAATTGTGAGGCATCAATGTTGGCATTTGACATTGAAAAATATTCTTTTCCTTTGATATATGAGGCACAGTTACAGCATTAAAAAATGTAATCATAGTAAATGTATCATCATGAAAGCAATGCATTACCTTTTTTACAGATATTAATCCTTAAGTTTCGATTATTGTTCACATTTTGCTTTCTTGATGATTGCATTAATATAAAAACAAAGCTTTCTTCAATGTATATCTCATTTGTACATATGTAAAAACTTTTTTTAATGTTTTGAATGTTCATGGATGTTAGATCAGGAATAGAACTCTTGGTTTATTCTATATTCTCTCTAAGATCTTTTTAAATATGTAATGGAGATTTCTAAAATATGGAATACCTAAAATCTCTATTACTGTCTTTAAAATTGAATTATTACAATACACTATATAGCCAACAGTATGTAGATGCCTGACCATGAACCCAAATGTGGACCTTTTCCATATTTTTGCCACAAAGTTGGAGGCACATATTTGTATAGAATGTCTTTGTATGCTGTAGCATTAAGATTTCCCTTAACTGCAACTAAGAGGCCAAACCTTGTCCAGCATGACAGTACCTCTATACACAAAGCGAGGTCCATAAAGACATGGTTTGCCAGGATTGGTTTGGAAGCACTCAAGTGGCCCTGACCTCAACCCTACTGAACACCCTTTGGATTAATTTAAATGCCAACTGCACGTCAAACCTCCTTGCCTGACATAAGTACCCAACCTCACTAATGCTCTTGTGGCTGAATGGGCAAATCCCCACAGCCACGCTCCAAACTCTAGTGGAAAGCCTTTCCAGACGAGTGGAGGCTGTTACAGCATTAAAGGTGTGGGAGGTGGGGGGGCAGCTCAATATTAATGCCATGCCTTTGGAGTACTATGCTCAACAAGAATACTATATTCAACAAGGTGTCCACAAAATTTGGGCCATATAGTGTACCTTGTAATAAACTCAATTGGCGAATTCATATACCTTCCTTATTTGATCCAATGATCTGATCCATACTGATATATCCTTGTTGAAATCTCTCATGCTCAAGACAAATCATGGGTTTCTATAGTAACAGCTAATTCACAGAGACTTGTACCTATGGTGGAAGCTTCATAAAATCTAAACCTAATAATAAATGGATTTTTAAAATGTGCTGGGTTTTTGTTGTTGTTGTTTATTATTTATTTTTTTTAACAAAGAATAGCATATAATTGTTGACATGGTGAAGCTTTCTGTAAGGAATTATTTATTTTTAACATTTACAGAAGGATTCTGTGGTGTCTGTCAGTAAATTTTCCACTGTCGGAGAATCTTTTGCTTACTGGTTTCTTGGTAACATGTCAAGATGATTTTTTTTGTCTTAGCACCTTCAAGAGAGAGCAAAAAGTGATGCTGGTGAGGGAATGGTCATTTATTGCTATTATAACATAAATAACAAGAACGAACTTGTTCCACAACATTTAATGTAACATTTAATGTAACTATGAATGGATCAAAATTGCAGCATGTTGTTCTTTAATTATTAAAAAAAAATGCAATCAGTGCACCAACTGCTGTGGTATAATACGAATAAAACACTTTGGGACATGCTGTTATAGAAAATAATTATCTTTGGGGTGTTAACAGTAACTGTTACCCAGTTGTACACTGCATGTTCTGTCATGTTTTATTGCTCACATACATACAGGACACTAGGCTATATGCAGAGAGGTGACACTTGTCCTAGGTGACTCTGTTATACTGTATGGAACATTTTTCTGGAATAGATCCACTTTAATATAATTAAATATAATTTTTGTTATAATGGTATTTATTTAATCTATTGTTAGATAAACCTGAAAAACAGCAATGACATAATTTTTTTATGTTCTGTATTTTACTACATACCCATTTACAAACACATTAATATTGAATACTTTATTTAATATAGTCTTAATTGCATCTCACATCGGGATTACAATATACAACAACTATTGTACATTGCTAATATTTTTTAATGTATTGTGCAGCCCTATTGAACACAGGTGCTATAGAGTCCTGCTCTCAGCAGGCTTTATTAACTTTTAGGATTCCATTGCTGAACACACTCAAACTCAAAAATGACCTCACTGTCCCCGACATGACCTCACTGTCCCTGGGTGAAGACCATGTCATTCCCAATATGTGTGACTTCAGCACAGTGTGTCAACCTGCTGTATAGCACTGCTTTGTACATATTTATTCAGTATTGAACTTAATGGAGACTTGGTTTCAGGAAATTTGTGTTAGAAACCCCCCTAGCCCATCCCATGAAAACAGAGTGTGTGTGTGTGTGTGTGTGTGTGTGTGTGTGTGTGTGTGTGTGTGTGTGTGTGTGTGTGTGTGAGAGAGAGAGAGAGAGAGAGAGAGAGAGAGAGAGAGAGAGAGAGAGAGGAAGAATGTAATAGAGAAAAGCATGGGATGGGGTGAGCTAAAAACTTTCTTAGCAGTTTTATCATAGTAAACTGAAAAAAAAAAAAAATCACTCGGCCACTCTGTTTTGCTGGTTCTCGCAGATGTTTTGATTATGCTGCCATTGTGCTTGTCTTTTACTCTGCCGTCTCTTACTTTTTTCATTGCTGTTAGATTGTTTGTGGTAAGTGGTGAGAGAGGACTTCAGGACAGTGCTGAAGATAAAAAGTCTATGATTTCAGAGATCCAACTGGAAAAGGTATGTTGAATCCCCAGACCTCTATCTCTTAATAATGGTAGCTGCATAAATATTTGTTTGTTTGTTTTTTGTTTGTTTTTTTTGTTTTGTTTTTTACAATCACACATATTTATGAGTCACACACATATCTCTCTCAGCCTAGCAGATATTAGGAACACATTTTCTCCAAAGACTGTTATTCTCTTGAATAATGCAGTGTATTTTGCAATGCCAAACAATTTTTCCCCCTCTGCACTGCTCTGAATTTGGAACTTTATTTCTATGAATAATTTCTTTTTGGTTTTTAAATCACAGTCATCACAGGGTAGTCCTATGAGGAATTTGTTCTCTTTGCGTTTATTCTGTTTTGAATGAAAAAGTTGGTGCACAAGGTTTCTAAAATAAATTTTAAAAAATCGGTGTGTTCCAAGATGTAGCTCATGGGGGAAAAAACAAAAATGGCTCACACTTTTACACTGCTTTGACAGCATGCCTGCCAGCCTTCTGTAAGACTATTAAAATTAAAATCTTATTAAAATTGAGCTCTAAACATTTGTGTTAACATCTGCTGCTTTGGTTAGCTATTAATTAATAAGGCATCTTGCAGTACCTTACAGGGTTATATCACAGAACAGTGTTGCAAAAGGAGAAAAATGTATAAAAACACGGAAAAGACAAAACAAACACAAGGCTTTCACATGACTGAAAATTTTAGAAAGACTTACTGACATGAATCAGTAACACTTTACAATAACAGTACATGAAAAATCATGCACTAATATCTATATTAATACTTAAATATGAACTAATGATGGGTTAAGGTATGTACTAATCATGAACTAATGAAGAGTTAACCGTAACTACAGCGTGAGTCTTATGGATTTATAATAACCACCTTAAGTACGTTAGTACATGTTTGTTAGTTAATGTATTAATTAACATGCAGGGGTAAACTAAATCAAACATGCTCTAGAAGAAAGAATATGAATTACATGCGCATAATTAACATTTTTTATATAATTTGCCATATACAGCTGCGTACAAAAACAACATTGAATGGTGCTGTAATGTGATGTTTCATGTGCAAGCACCAATCAAATAATTTTTTTTTTGACCTAAGTTTAACTTTTTAGCTAGACAAGTTAGCTAGACAGATTTTCTGCAGAATATTACCCAGCTAAGTTAGCCTGCTAGATAGACTATTTATTTAATAAAATTCCTCAATCTTCTGGAGGAATCATCAATCTATAAACACGCCCATGTGCATTCTCTCCTCCAGCTACAACTACTGGCTGGCATTTTGCTTGATCTCACCTGTTATTCATTCACTCTGAGTATGTATACTGTACACCTCAGTTCTCTCAGTTCATTGCTAAATCAGTGCTACTTCTCCCCTCATTACTAGGCCTTTGTATTTTCACAGTCCAGCCTGTTTACATTTTAATTATTGTCACTTTCCCTGTTTTGTCTCTTCTTAGTCGTTAACTCTCTGCTTTTATATGATTTTTGACCTTTTTGTCTGTTTTCAACTCTGCCTTCACTTGCTGTTTTTGTTCTGTTTATCTCATGCCATGTTTGCTAATAAACACTGGTGTTTATATGAGCCTGCTGTTTGTCTGTCCTAGTCTTGTCAAAGCCTGACATTAAGCATGATGGAAGTTATGTGCCTCAGAGATCACATTACATTATGTTTGTTTAACATTTCAAACAAATTCACAATTCATTAAGAAAAATCAGAGAATGACCCAAACTTTTAAGTTACATCCCCACAAATTATTTTGTGAATACTGTTCTATCAACTAGTTCAGTTGACACTGATATCTCTCCTAATATTTTTCTGTATGATGAGTCTATTTTTATAGGAGTTATTTGATGATAACTGTAAGGGCATGGTTGATTATATGATTGACAGTTTTGGACATGACAGTCAAGCCTCATGAATGCACATGCATTTTCCATCACACACCTGAAGTTCTTGACATGTCTACAGCAAAGCCAGGTCTTGTTCTTGTTTAATCTGTTCTAACAAACTCTCATCAGAGAGCTAATGTATTATTGCAGTATTTCCAGTATGTTGCTCATTCTGATGTCTAAGCTAGGTTGATGTATTGGTATTATAACTAGCAAGCAAACATAACTGAACAAACTGATGGTATAACCCACCAACACAAGCAAAATTTAACAATTTACTATTGACTGTAAGATGAAAGAGTTAGATGAAAAAATAGGCTGTGTTGAGTGTTAATGTTGACTGCTGTTTGCCAGTTACCACATTAGCAGGTTAGCTAGCTAGAAAATGGTATCTCAGTCAGTTGTGACACATGCCAGTCAGCAGAGACTGATGCAAGTGCAGGTTAACACTTTATTTAAAAGGCAGGCAGACAAATCCAAACGTGAAGCAAAAATGTAGTCAGAAACAGGCACAGATTCAAACAATCAGCAAACAGGAACAAAAAAACAAAAACAGGGCAAAAACCAGAGTCATAAAACCAGGAAACAAGAACAGGACAAAAACCAGGAAAGCATGCACAGTAAACAAAGGTTCAGTATGTCTGGCAAATAAACACAGGACAATACTTTGCAGTGAGTGAGTGCTGTGAAAATGCTTAAATAGCAGAGTGTGTGATTGAACTCATGTGCATGATAAGTAATCGGATGACTGTGAATGTGACAAGAGTTGTAGTTCATGTTGGCCATGTTTTGTAGGCCATGGTGTTCTCTCAGAAATTAAGTTCAAAGCCTGACATGATAACTCAAAGCTTTACAGTCTTTTTCTGACAACATTCAAATTAATATATTTGTACTAATTATACGACTACAATTTAGCATTTTATATATAAATTAACAACACTGTACTTACCACTTGGAGCTAGCAGTTTATGCACCAACTTAAGTTCAGGTAATATCTCTCAGCATGCATGCTCTCAGCATGAAGAATAACCAATATGGACGATTAAGAGGTAGAGCTACTGTCCAGTCAGCCGTATGTAGAGTGCATCCTTTGGCTCCAGCACAGTCAAGATTCTGACTTTCAACTAAACCACACGTCGGCTTCAAAACACATAATGGGAGTCATTGGCGCCATGTTGTCCACCCTTATATACAGACATTGGTCTATCTAGGTTCCAGATTGCAGGCAATAACACATTTGACAGACTGGTGTGTGGTGGAGAGGAGACATAATCAGTGTCACACAGAGGGCAGAGTTTTAATAGTTTTACTTCACTGATCTTGAGAGACAGCAGTGTACTGGTTTGTAGAATGGTGGCTTGGATATTCTGTGAACAATAACTCTACTGTGCAGAGGTTAACCTCTAAACAAGCACTCTCGTTTTAATTTCGCTCTGTGGATAGTATGTTGGCTATAGTTGAGTTGGCTCATTTGATCCATTTGTTTGTGTACCTTTGGCATTCTGCGGTGTGTGAGGGTACTGGCAAAACTCTGTACACATTATTTACTCAGAGGACAGCAGCTGGACTGCAGGGCAATTCGGCCTGATCTCATACATTTCTCTGCATTTATCCAGCAATTGGAGAGAGAATGCAGAGCTCGTAATGATGCCCCTCACAGTAACGCAGAAATGTGATATATAGAAGTTAAAGTTAATGCAGACAGTTTGGTTTATTCTTGTAGGAGTTTGGAAAATTGTGTAATTCACAGCAATTTCGCATTTAATCCACATTTCTTAGATATTGTGCAGAAATGGTAGGTGCTGAAATAGTTTAACTTGTTCTGTCTTCATTTCTTTCCAGCTTGCTGATAATTTATCACTCTCAATTCCATCAGTGGCTGTTAAGCAGTGCTTCTTGCTGATATGTGCATAGATAAGCCATCTCCTGATGAGTGCCTGTGAACGTAACCTGCTTTCTGCCCGTAAGAGCTTTAAAGACAGTAGCTCACACCATCATGATTTCCTCCTGCAACTAGAAATCAAATAAAGATGCAAAACATTTACTGATATTCTCCATTACTGTTGTTTACTCCTTTATTATGGATGAATTAAGAATAAGTCTCATACAGTGGCAAGAAACAGTATGTGAACACTTTGGAATTACCTGCATTTATGTGTAAATTTGTCTTAAAATCTGGTCTGATCTTCATCTAAGTTACAATAATCAACAAAAACAATCTGTTTTAACTAATAACATGCACATTATTGTACTGTTCTTGTATAGGTTGGAAAAAGTCGGTGAAACCCCAGGCTAATGACTTCAGTAAAAGCTAATTAGAGTTGGAAGTTGGCAAACCTGGTGTCCAATAAATGAAAGGAGATTTGAGGTGTGGGTTAGAGCTACTTTGAGTTTGCTATTCAGAAGAATCATCTGCTGATGTGAACCATGCCTCGCAAAAAAGAGATCTCGGCAGACCTTCGATCAAGAATCGTTGAGTGGCATAAAGCTGGAAAGGGTTACAAAGTTATCTCAAAGAGCTTAGATACTCAACTGTCCACTGTTAGACAAATTGTCCATAAATGGAGACGATTTAGTACTCTGGCTACTTTCCCTAGAAGTGGCCACGAAGCCAAGATGACTCAAAGGGCACGCCGCAGAATTCTCAATGAGGTAAAAAAAAAAAAAAAGAACCCTAAAAACTAAAGACTTCAAGAAATCATCCACTATATGCAAAATATTACACAGGCATAGTATACATGGCAGGACACCACGAAGAAAGCTATTGCTGCGTCCCTGAAGTTTGCCAAAGACCACCTTGACACTCCACAATGCTACTGGGAAAATGTTTTGTGGACTGATGAAACTAAGGTTGAGTTGTTTGGGAAGAACAGGCAGCACTACCTATAGCATAAAAAGGGCAAGACATACCAACATGAAAACATCATCCCAACAGTTAAGGATGGTGGAGGGAGCTGCTTTGGAGCTGCTTTGCTGCTTTCAAGCCTGGACCACTTGCCATTATCGAGGGAAAAATGAATTCCCAAGCTTATCAAGATATCCTACAGGATAACATCAGGGTGGCTGTGCGCCAGCTGATGCTCAGTATACGTTCGGTATTGCAGCAGGACAATGATCCTTAACACTGAAGTAAATCCACAACAGAAAAAAAAAAGAAAATTCACCTTTTGGAGTGGCCCAGTCAGAGCCCATCCCCATAGAGATGCTGTGGAATGACCTCAAGAGAGCTGTTCACACCAGAAATCCCAAGAATATGGATGAGTTGAAGCAGTTCTGTGAGGAACAATAATCTTGTGAACGTTGTGCAGGTCTAAGCCGCAGGTACCGGAAACGCTTGGTTGAAGTTATTGGTGCTGGCTATATAAGGATGATCGGCCAGCTATTAAATCCAAGTGTTCACATACTTTTTCCACAGCACTGTGAATATTTAATGGGATGTGTTCAATAAAGACATGAAAGATTATAATTGTGTGTCATTAGCTTAAGCAAATTGTGTTTGTCTATACTTATGACTTGAAGATGAGATAAAATTTTATGACCAACTAATGCAGAAAACCAACTAATTCCAAAGGATTAACATATTTTTTCTTGCCACTGTATACTGTGTGTAAACTTTTAAATCCAACTGTTTAGTTTGTAATGACTAGATTATATTACTTAAACCTGGGTGTTACCAATGTTCCCATGCCTATTTAGGAATAGGGTTAAATTGGAATTTAGGAGGTTAAGAAGGAAGGCTTAATATATATCAATATATATCATATCATATCTTAGTATCCCTTTCTTGGCTTTACACTGTTAAAATTCTCTTTGTTATGACACAAAATCCTACAAGGCCATCCTGGTAAACTGCAGAAATAGTCACAGTCAGAGCCATCAGGGTTATCAATAAGCCAAATAAGCTCAAATTGGAGCAACCACAGTTAACGAGTCTAAGTGTTAATTATGAAGATTATCTGTTTTTCTTTTCAACTCAGTAGACCGGCTACTTTCAAGTCTGTTCAATTAATTTCACTTTTTCTGAGTACTGCTAAATTGCTATGGCGTTTAGAAACCTCTTTCATTAACTGCACAATATTTTCCTGGATGCATTTCATTTCGATCCCATGCTGACTTAATTGTATCCGTGCTGAATACTAATAGTAGTTTGATGCAGCTATAGTTTTGAATTCTGTCAATAATTTTCTTAGATTTTCTGCCCGGGAGTGAAAACTCATCTTAGAAACAGACTCATTAAGCTGAGAGTTGTAGAATTGTTTTAATTTAATCCACATAAAGAATTAACCGTTTTGCAAATAATTTAAGTTGATTTTCTTAGCTATGTGTTTATTGCTTCATTTAACTCTGGTGGTTGGAAAGAACACAACTTGGATTTGATTAGGGATGCATCGATATCCAGGCTGGTATAAGTATGTCTAATACTGTGCTATTCGTACTTGTAAAAAAAAGAATGCTCCAATGCCAACATCTGATCTGATGGTGTTTACAGAAGCCTAATTTATGTTTTCACACTAATGAACAATGAATGTCAATATGTCACTAATGAAAGATGTATTTTAAAATTAATGATGGCAATCGTAGAAGACTGCAAACTGTGCTCTTTTAAAATATCAAGTGGAGGGATGGCAGCATCTTCCTACTAATAATAGCACTTACCCAGTATGTTTTTCTTGTTGATCAACTCCTATTGATACTTGACAAAGAGGGATTCTGACACTGTATCATATTGATGAAACATGTACTCGTACTTGGTTGGGAAAAAAATGTATCGATGGATCCCTGGTATCTGGGTTGTATTCAAGGAGCTCGAATATAAGGAAAACAGATCTGCCACTTGGTAAACTATAGTAAGCACCTGAAGCCATTCTATTTTGTCATGGTTTTAAATACTGCATGTTTAAATCTGTGAAGCATTTAAGACTGACTAGACCACTGTTTTAGTGCTATTTTCCAACCAAGATTCCTCTTTGTCAGCTGCGATATTACTGGCTTCCTCACAACTTTTTCTTTATCCATCTCATCTATCACCCTGTATATTAGCAGTTTAATACATAAAGTTTATTTTGAATTGTGGAGGGTCAGCTAAGGTTAAGTGATGCGAGTTAGTGCTCACTAGTCACTTCCCACCTGTACATTCGACTCAGCACTTCTTTCCACACCTGTGTATTGAAGTCAGCGTTTTTTCCACACCTGTATATTTAAGTCAGCAGAACTCTAATATACATCTCTCAGAGCAAACACTCCACATTGCATACAGATAAGCATCTGAAAATCCTAGTGGTTTTGCATTGAATTCCAGTCATTTATACCATAATGTTGACAGTTTCAAGCAGAATTCTCCTTCTTACTGCTTTGGATCTTTTTAGCTCTGCTCCTGCAGGGGTTTGTGGTATCATACAACATGGCTGGGGGCTGAATTGGTTAAAGGTTTTCTGAAGTCTGGAAAGAAGTAGAGAAAGGATCAAGTAAGCAGGTTTCCTTCCTAATACTCTACTCTTATGACAAAAATATTCAGACTACTTGAAGAACCCCAGGCTGTGGACTTCAGTGCATTAGCAGCAATGTTCAGGTGATCTCAAACCAGGTGTAATAGAATTGTTTCTGTGTCATGCATGCAGATAATTGTGCTGCCTTTAACCGAGTATGTGAGTGTGTTCACCCGCTTTCACAAAATGAGTATCTGACTAGAAACGTGACAGTGCAGAACAAGTTGAGCTAGCAACATCCTGGACTGTTCTGCACCAGGCTGCAGCAATGTGTGTGTGTGTGTGTGTGTGTGTGTGTGTGTGTGTGTGTGTGTGTGTGTGTGTGTGTGTGTGTGTGTTGTTTGTATATGTGTGTGTGGTGTGCGAGTGTATGTGTCTGATAGAGCATTGATCCAACACAGGATTTTATATGATTTGGATAGAGAAGTCATCAGCACCTCCATCACCAGACCATAATCAAACATTTTATCACAGTCACTGCAGACATGCTTCAAATTAAAACGTAGATTGTGAACTGGCATGGAGATATTGGCATGAGGCTGCTGAGCACCAAAGGCTCTTCAAATACCTCTTGATATAAGTCCTATTTTTACTTAATACTTAAGTATTAATCAATCATGGGTGTCACTGAAGATGTTATTTAGCTTTTTTTTTTTTTTTTTTTTAAATGTTTGCCCAGTTTAAATAGTAACCACGGAAAGTGCACACATGTGTAAACATGTATTTGTAATGTTAGCTAGTTGATTTTAAATGAAGTGTATTGGCAAGTAGGGTTGCAGTGGAGGAGAGCAAAGCTTGTTTCACTTCAGAAAAGTTTTGGTAATGCTGTACGTAAAGCATGTTTTATTGTTTTCATTGCATCGAAATCCCTCACTGTCGATAACTTATAGTGGCAAGAATAATACGCTGTGTAAGATCTGCTATTTTTATTCAGTTAGGATTGTGTGTAAACATGTAGCCAGTGTTTGCTTCTGTGTTTTATTCGGAATGAACTCCTCATGTTGAGTTTTATGCTTACAAAGTTTGATCAGTTCACTGGTATTGTAGCAAGATGCTGTAGTACACCGGTGTTTTAACAGAGCACAGTCTGCTTGGCTGTATTTTGATCATTACTCAAGAAAGACACTTATGTGTTGGCTATTCATTAGAATGCCAGTGTCATACAGTATGAAGTCCCCATCATGTGGTATCAGTTTTTGGCATCAAGGCATTGTTTAGAAGTATGAGTTAATGAGCATGGTATTGTACCGGTACCCAGTACCAGTATCTGTATTGATGCATCCCTAGTTACGGTGATAGATGCTTTGAAGAAGCACTATAGAAGTATGTCCTTCTGTATTATTTTTCTTTCAATTGGCCTGGCACTATGGATACACTATCAACCATGTTCAAGATGTTAGCAAAGCAGTGACAGCAAATTAAGAACCTCATGCACATAGATTCACCTACAATATAATCAGGCAGTGAAGACCTAGACTGCAAGGATAACCTTATTTCATTTTATTTCAGAATGCCCCATGAATTTCCACTCAGTATTTGTGATCCTGTGTCACCTGCGACATTGGATACTTAAGAGATAATGCACTTTATGATGTACCGTGCCGTTATTGAGTTACCTACACATAGCTGAGGTAGCCTTCAAAGTCCAAGCTCACGAATGAACTCAGCTTCAACCCACAAACACACACTAACCCCTTGACACATACATATTTATACACATTGTCGCGACGGACCAACAACCAGCGCGCATAATAAGAAAGTTGCTCCTTCCCCGACTGCCGCGCCGGCACGTAGCGGACAGCCTCGTGCCAAACACACCTTCAGCCGGAAGGACCGTCACGGTGGGGCGGGACCATCGACGCTACACCGGCCGGAGATTGGGGAGTCCGGCGGGGAAATTCCACCACTCAGGCGATGGCGGAAGAGGATAAAAGGACGCTCTTCCGCCCGTGCGAGAAGAACGGCTAAGAGACATACTCCGTGCGAGTGTAGACGAGACCACCCGGTGGCGAGATCACGGTGGATGACGGCATGGGAAACCCACACACACATCTCGGGAACCCCGACACGCCCTCCAGAACGTCACAACGCCACCTCCTCACTACAGACAGCTCCCACACAGACAAATAAAACCCCCGTTTTGACCGAAACCTGTCTCTTGTGGGTCTGTGCTCCGCCCTCCCCCGAGCTAATTCCCCAACACTGGTGGAGGATGAGGGCATAGAGTACAAACTCGCCTACAACAACAACAACAGCCCCCCCCAAAAAAAAACACGAGAGAGAGAAAAAAACAAACAAAAACAAACAAACAAAAAAAAAACATGGACCCCGCACTGAAACACCTGCTGGAGACTAGCACCCAGCAGCAAGCAGTGACACAGCAGCTCGCCGAAAGCCTTCAGGTCACAACCCAGACGCTGATTGACCTGAGGACCAAGACCCCCGCCGCCTCCATACCCCTCCCCAACCTGGGACGCGAGATCCGCCACCTGCTCCCCCCCCTCGCCCCCGAAGAAGATCTTGAGGCGTACTTCGAGGCCTTCGAGGGTATTGCCCACTGGGAGGGATGGGACCGTGACGACTGGCCTCGCGCCCTCGGCCCACTGCTCACGGGAGAGGCACGCACAGCCTACTATGCCCTCAAGCCGGAGGAGGCTGCCGAATACGCAGCAATGAAGGAGGGAGTCCTGGCATGGTGTGGGCGAACCCCCTACCAGGAAGCGGCAGAGTTCCATCGCTGGGCTTACCGACCGGGGGCCCGACCACGCGGACAGCTGAACACCCTCGTTTGGATAACCAAAAGGTGGCTCCAGCTGGACAGGCATACCGCCGCGGAGGTGGTGGAAAAAGTGGCCACAGACCGTTTCCTGAGGGCATTACCCCGCACAGAATGCCAGGCCGTAGGGGCGAAAGCACCGACAACGCCCCAGGAGCTCCTAACCGCCCTTGAGCGAACCATGGCCACCCTTGAGCTCGGCCAAGGTGAGCAGCGGCTCCCCGACATGCCCTTTGGTGCCCCTGGCCCCCGGCCCGACCGCCAACCTGGCGGCACCTGGAGGACTCGCCGGAGATCGCCCGTTCGTGTAACCCCCGTGGACGAGCCCATGACTACGGAGCCGGAGATGGAACCTGCCCGACCGCTTCCGAAGCCATGGTTAGTGGGCTGTGCCCTCCATTTACAACAGCTGCCGGAGGGCCCTACCCTGACGGTGTGGGTCGAGGGGAGCCCGGTAACCGCCCTGCTGGACACTGGGAGCACAGTGACCCTCGCCCGGCCCTCCATTCTACCCAAAGGACGTTGCCCGGGGGGGGGTTCTCACCGTAACCTGCGTCCATGGAGACACCCAGGAAGTTCCCGCAGCCGAGGTCCAGATCCGGGGCGAATCCAGGGTCTGGCCCCTCCAGGTGGGCCTGATCCCTGAGCTCCCGGTGCCCCTTGGAAGGGACTGGCCAGGATTCCCGATGGGCCCAGTGGCCGAGTCCGGCAGGCCACGGTGACGCACGAAGAGGACCCGGCCCAGCAGACCTACCTGGCCCAGTATGACGGAGATGCCACCACGGAAGGTAAGGCCCCCCAACACACTAACCCTCTGTCTTCTGTCTTTTACTAGGTGAACCGGGAGGGGAAGTTTGGATGGGAGCAGAAGGAGGACGACCGCCTGAAGCACTGCTGGGCCCAGGTGCGAGTGATAGAGGGAGTCGACCAGAGCCCTGACCTGAGACTCCCTACCTCATACTTTCTCGTCCGGAGCGGTCTCCTCTATCAGCGGGCCTGCCACCGCGGGGAGCAGGTGGACGTACTGGTGGTGCCCAAACCAAAGACTCAAACAGTAATGCATCTGGCTCATACCCATCCCCTCGGCGGCCAGCTGGGGCCACGAAAGACCCTGGAGAAGCTGAGGGATCGCTTTGTGTGGCCCGGGATGGACGCGGAGGTCCGGGCCTTCTGCCAGCAATGCCCGCAGTGCCAGCTCACTGCCCCACGGAGGCCCCCGCCGGCACCCCTTATCCCTCTGCCCATTATCAGCGTCCCGTTCGAGCGAGTGGGCATGGACCTCGTGGGCCCCCTTCCCAAGTCTGCCCGGGGCCATGAGTACATCCTGGTCATTGTTTACTACGCCACCCGGTACCCCGAGGCGGTGCCGCTGCGCAAAGCCACCTCCCAGAACATCGCCAGGGAGTTGGTACTCCTGTTCAGTCGGGTGGAGATCCCAAAGGACGTGCTGACCGACCAATGTACGCCTTTTGTGTCTAAACTAATGTCTGATCTGTGTCGACTGTTACAGGTGAAGCACCTTAAGACGTCGGTCTACCACCCACAAACCGACGGGCTGGTCGAGCGGTTCAACCAGACGCTCAAACGGATGCTGCGCCGGGTGGTGGACGAGGAGGGGAGGAATTGGGACCTCCTCCTCCCCTACGTGCTTTTCGCTGTCCAAGAGTGCCCCCAGGCGTCCACAGGCTTCACCCCCTTTGAGCTCCTGTTCAGACGGCGCCCGCCGGGACTGTTGGACGTGGCCCGCGAAGCCTGGCAGGAGCAACCATCCCCCTTCCGCTCAGTGGTCGAATATGTGCAGGAGATGTAAGCGAAGATCGACCGGGTAGCTCCAATAGTCCGGGAGCACATGCGCGCCGCACAGGAGGAGCAGCGAAGGGTATACAACCGCCCAGCGCAGCCCCGAGAATTCCAGCCGGGGGATCGAGTCCTCCTGTTAGTACCCAGCAGCGCCTGTAAGTTCCTGGCCCGGTGGCAAGGCCCATATACAGTCCTCGAGCGCCGGGGCCCTGTCAACTACCGCCTGCAACAGCCCGGTAAGCACGCGGAGGAGAAGTTCTACCACGTGAACCTTCTAAAGAAGTGGGTGGAACCGGCCCCGGTACTGTCGGTGTACGCGGCCCGGGACACAGACCATGGCAAGCGTACCTTGGTCGGTTTGGGGGAGGACCTTACCCCCGCCCAGAGACAGGAGCTCACGGGGTTGGTGGACCAATTCTCTGATGTGTTTTCGGCCTCCCCAGGGATGACACAGCTGGTCCACCATGAGATCAAAACTCCTCCCGGCGTAGTGGTGAGACAAAGGCCCTACCGTTTTCCAGAGGCCCGGCGCAAAGCCATCAAGGAAGAAATTGGCCGAATGCTGCAGGATCGCATCATAGAGGAGTCCAGCAGCCCCTGGTCCAGCCCCATCGTCGTGCCGAAGCCGGACGGGAGCATGCGGCTTTGCAATGACTTCCGGAAGCTGAACCAGGTATCGGAGTTCGACAGCTATCCCCTCCCCCAATTGGACGACCTCGTGGAGCGACTGGGGAGGGCCCGGTTCATATCTACCTTGGACCTGACCAAAGGTTACTGGCAAGTTGCGCTAGCACCAGATGCAAGACCAAAGACGGAATTTAGCACGGCCACCGGCCACTGGCGGTACCGGATTCTCCCCTTTGGGCTACACGGGGCAGCCGCAACGTTCCAGAGGTTGATGGACATCCTCCTGCGGCCCCACCGCATGTTTGCAGCTGCCTACCTGGACGACGTAGTCATCCACTCCCCCACATGGGCAGACCACCTGTTTCATCTAGGGGAGGTCCTGAAGGCGCTCCGGGAGTCCGGCTTGACAGCCAACCCCAAGAAATGCCACCTAGGGCTGACTGAGGCCCAGTATCTGGGATACCGCATTGGCCGGGGGATGCTGAAGCCACAAACAAAGAAAATTGAGGCCGTAAAGGACTACCCCCGACCCACGTCAAAGAAACAGGTACGTGCCTTCTTGGGGTTGGCGGGGTACTACCGGAGGTTCGCGCCTAACTTCTCTGCTGTAGCTTCCCCCCTCTCAGATCTCACAAAGAAGGGCCAGCCAGACCGGGTTAGGTGGTCAGCCGACGCAGAGAGGGCCTTCCAAGCCCTGAAATGTGCCCTCACCAGCGCGCCGGTACTGCACAACCCGGACTTTGCCCTCCCATTCACGGTGCACGATGCGTCCGAGACTGGGCTTGGAGCAGTCCTCTCACAAACCTTCGACGGAGAAGAACACCCGGTCCATTATATCAGCCGGAAGTTATCCCCCGCTGAGAGGAAATACGCAGCCGTCAAGCGAGAGGCCCTGGCAATAAATTGGGCCATCGAGGAGCTGCGGTACTACCTGGCTGGCCGGCACTTCGTCCTCGTAACAGATCACGCCCCCCTACAGTGGATGGCCAAGGCCAAAGACACAAACGCCCGGGTAACCCGCTGGTTCCTCGCCTTACAGGACTTTTCGTATAAGGTCCAGCACCGGGCGGGGCCCAACATGGTAATGCAGATGGGCTCTCGCGGCGAGACGCACTCTGGGCCCACCACCGAGCGGCAGTAGGCTCGGAGCTGAGGGGGGGTACTGTCGCGACGGACCGACAGCCAGCACGCATAATAAGAAAGTCGCTCCTTCCCCGACTCCCGTGCCGGCATGAAGCGGACAGCCTCGTGCCAAACACACCTTCAGCCGGAAGGACCGTCACGGTGGGGCGGGACCGTCGACGCTACACCGGCCGGCGATTGGGGAGTCCGTCGGGGAAATTCCACCACTCAGGCGACGGCGGAAGAGGATAAAAGTACGCTCTTCCGCCCATGCGAGGAGAAAGGGACAGACTCCGTGCAAGTGCGGACGAGACCGCCGGGTGGTGAGATCGCGTTCGACGGTGGATGACGGCACGGGAAACCCACACACACGTCTCGGGAACCCCGACACGCCCTCCAGAACGTCACAACGCCAGCCACACCCCCACAAAACCCCTCACACGCATACACACTCACCTCCTCACTACAGACAGCTCCCACACAGACAAATAAAACCCCCGTTTTGACTGAAACCTGTCTCTTGTGGGTCTGTGCTCCGCCCTCCCCCGGGCTAATTCCCCTACAGCATATAACCCTCTATAAAAAGCACATGGGGAGTAAAACAGAAATCCTGCGATAAATTAATTTGCAGGAAACTCTTAATGCTGTTAAAATTGATACGTCCTTCTCAGCTCTTAGGCCTGCTGTATACAGTCATGTGAAACCAACAAGCTGTTTTGAAACTCAGAGTTTCTGTAGCATGGTACTCTGGGTGGCACTGGCTATAGCACAGCTGAATGACAGAACAGGTATCTGAGTCATGACCGTATTGACAGTAAGCCCATCTGTGTCTCTTGATCTCTGTACCAGACCATTCCTTTTCTTGTTCACGCACCAGTATTATCTTCGTTCCTCTGACACTGCCACGGGTGACACTTGACCGACTTATCTGTGTGCCTGTGTTCTCGTGTCTTTGATTGTGCAGGCCCTCCGTACATGATTAGAGAGGATGGGAAGTGCTGATTTTCAAGAACACTCATTTACTCTGCAAGACATCAATCGCAAGATCACAGGTGAAAATGCCTCAGGTTTACTTTTTTTTTTTAATGTGTGTGGGGTTTTTTTAAGAAAGATTTTTTTGAAGTGTCTTGACTAGGCAACCTCTATTTAATTCAATTCAATTTTGTTTGTACAACTTTGAACAATAGACACTGTCACAAACTATCTTCACAGAAATCTGGATGTAGATTTAGATCCCTAATGAGCAAGCCAGAGGCGACAGCAACAATGAAACACTCTCTGAACTGATATGAGATAGAAACCTTGAGAGGAACCCATCCTCCTCTGATTGACACTGAGTAGTGCAATTGTTAGTCATTACACTATACATTTGTTAAGTAAATGTAAAAAAAGTATTATGTGTGTTGAAAGATGTTCTGTAGAGTCACAGAATAAGCACATGATTACAGCAGTGATTATTACATACAAATCTACAGCACTCCAGGTGAGATTATCCACTGGAGAAAAGGTGAGACTTGGGCATAAGCTGTTTTTGGGAAGTGCATGTCTTTAAGGTATACATGTAGGAAATTCACAGCAAAAGAAAGTGAGCCACAAGTGCAGAAGCTCCAAACAGAGGTAGAGCATCAGGATGAATCAGGATGCAGGGCGAGAGGAGTTACAGCAGTAACATGGGTGGCGCAATAACATTATACTTTTTACAACAAATCAATTTTATTGCTGCTAAAATAAAAAATTCTGGAGGGAGACCATTTGTATATAAAATTCACCAGTGTATATATGCATCATATCCTACGAGATGAAGGAGAAGCAGTGTGTGCTTTTGTCCATTGAGATCATCTATCTGCGGCAAATGCGTAAGCACCAGTTAGCTTAGCTTAGCTTAGCGTATGCCCATCTTGGCTATGGCCTCCAGGTTTCCTGGGTGAAGTGTCTGGCTTGACGCTGCTCGTGTCCAGGCACTGGAGCCGCTAGTGTCGGCCTCAGATCCTTGCTCCTTGTTCTAGCGAGCACAGGCTCATGTGTGCTCTACTGTCTTCACTCCCATTGGTAGTCACTGCAGTAAGTCACTCCACATTTACATAAAGTTAAACTTATATCAACTTTGTTGCATTCCTGGACACGCCATCTAGTCACCAACTGTCGCTGTCGCTCATGTCGCCGGAAGTCGCCAGCTGTCACTGAAAATGTATGGTCTCCTGTTGCTTTGTCGTTGCGAGTCACTGTGTGTGTGAACGTAGCTTTAGACATTTGTTTCCCTACAGAACCTGTTTTTGCCTCAACCATGTTGGTTAGAATGTATACAAAGACTGAGAGTAATCAGATTTGAAGGATTTTATTATTATGTTTAATACAAATCATCCAACTCTTTGACAGAAATGTAATTCAGATTGGCCTCAAACTCTCTTCTGAGGTACAGTAGGGGTACCTAAAGTTGCCACTAGTAGGCGCCACCACTTCCTACATCCCATGGGGAAAAGGGGGTGATTCCAACTGAGAACCCCCTTGGATAAAACCCCTTGAGGGACACCCTTTTGTTCTGACTCTTGGGTCTGGCGCTTATGACATAAGCTGACAAAAAGGAAAAAGCTCTGCTTTTCTTAGTGGAAAGGCCATTAGTCTTTGTGTGCACAAGGGCTGTAACAAGATTAATTGCACTACAATGGAAACATGTTCATTTTTCATTGTTTTATTACTTTTTTTTGTTTTTTAACTGTTGCCAAAATGGTTGAGGTTAAGGCATGGAGCAGCCAGAACCTTCTGTCCATCTCAAAACAATATACAGTTTATACTTCTTTATTGCATCCATTATTATGTATTAACCACATTCAGATTAGTAGTCTATATGTATAATGTAGTTATTGTTTAATACTAATATATTAAAAAGCATTTGTGCATATACCTCAAGCTCGACATCTTTAGTTCTCTGTTTTTACATGATGGTCAAATAAATCCCTAATATTATGAGTGTTGTCATTGTATTATATCATAGATGTTGGTGGTAAGCATGTGATAGTGAAACATCACATGGATTTCTGTGCCCCACTGACTTTTCTCCTGAGTTGATACGTCATTGCTGGAGGCTCATCCATCAAAAGCCCAGTCCAGAGGTGTAGGCCAAACAGGGGAAAACAGAGCTCTTATAAAAAGTGGAGCTTTACATTCCTAGCCACTTAAAATTATGCTTTTCCCTGAGAGAAAAAAAATATGACTAACACCCAGAGTATTGTATCCTTGCCACCATATAATCATTGTCATTGAGTTTTGTGGAGGTCACGTTTATTATCAATTCCTCTAAAGTAGCACTTGCTCTGTTTTCAATTCAATTGTGATTCTAAATTCAGGCTAGCGAAAAACGGGTCACTTATAATTACCATGGCCGAATTGGAATTGGCATTTCAATTTTGACGTGACACTGCTAAAAATCAGGCTCACGCGCAGCAGGCCTGGCTTGGAACTACCTGAACAGCTTATTATGGCTAAAGTGTTTACCACACTGCTCCAGTCCTAGTGGTAGCAGCTGCGACTCGGTATGCAAGAAAGGTAGATATTAAGAAATGACTCCATTCTATTGTAAGCGGACAGGCAGGAGGTGAGTGTCTTCTGTATCTATCATGCGAATGCACTACGGGAGAAGATTAATGTGCACGTGGGCCTTTTATATTCTAACTAGATAGCTTTCATTGTATCTTCATAAAGACTATGTAATGCAGGAGCATATTCATCATTGTAGGTGCATTAAGAATAAATAAAAAATGTATTTTGGGTGATGGAATGTTATGTAACATACGGAATATTGGATGGAAATTATATTTTCTCATGCTAAAAAAGTCAAGGGAGTATGAGAGCAAAATTCCCATGCTTTCTGGGTGGGAAGGATGGCATACACTCTGTCCCCTGTCAGTCACAACAACACCAGCCAATCATGGGTGTCTGAGATAATGTATGCGGAAGAGGGCTGAGAGCACATTGTTACGCTGCCCTGTGATGCAGAATCAGCAGCAGTTTGTTAAGATTTGGTTGGTTAGTATCATGTGTCTCAGGGAAGGCATTTGTTGATGTTGTAGGTTGGCTTCATGCATTTCTTCATGCGTCTTCATGTGTCACGGAGAAAGCATGTGTTCACCCTTCCCATTTAATAGTTGTTATATGATAGTGCTAGAGGTGGCTAATAGGTGTGAATTAGGGGAGAAAAATATAAAAAAAGTTATTTGGATTACTAGCTTCATTTCAATGGGTTTAACATGAAGGTTTGTATTGACCGGAGTCAAAGCTCTGAATTTCCAAATAGAAAGGTTGGTGTATCACCATAATCATTGTGTCATGGACCCCATTATAGACATTAAACTCCATTAAACAGCCCGAGATAGGCAGTTCATCTCTCCATCTGAAAATAGCACTCCACTGGCAGACACAAAACTGGGTAATGGAAATAAATTGCTATTTAATGTCCCTGCCATGTTAGATAGTAGCTTGCTCGACTGTGCTTTGGCACTGCAATTCATACCGATATCTCGCTCTCTCTCTCTCTCTCTCTCTCGATCTCTCTCTCTCTGACACTGTGTTAGCACTTGACCTTGATTCAGACAGAAGAGTCAAAGTAAGATTATCCTCTTTTTAGGTTCAGACGGCCACTCTGTCTGACTTTCTTTCTCTCTTGTTCTTTTCCTGCCAATCTAAACCATTTCTCTTTGTTCCCTAGAGCTACTGGCTGATCTATTACACTCTAAATTGGTTTGTTATAATTCTGTATTGTTTCCCCATATTGGGCATCATCTGAGGTCTTTTCTGATGACAAAAAGACATCTCAGTTTGCAAAAAAAGTGCTGTCTTGTAGGAATCTATTAGAGAAAGTAAAATGTGCTTGATTTCCCTTCTGTGTTTATTATGATAAATACATACAGGAAACTCAGTGATGGTTATTTGACATGGTTCCTGAGTGAATGCTTACTTTTGAGGATCTGGATGCAGAATAGCTAAGACTGAGCATCCAGCTTCCAACAGTAATTGTGGAGACCTCAGCCATTAACAACACCTCTCAATAAATCACAATAATAAAACAATCCATAAAATATTTGGCTTCTGTATTTTTCACATATTTTTTGGTTTTAGAAATATGTATACTGGTACCGTAGACACTTTAAAGGAAAAACTGGTGGCTCAGGTATGTTTTGTGGGTACCGTCTGCTTAGCATCACTGAAAATCACTATTTTATAAACTTTTAAATTGATTTATGTTTATACCCTGATGGGATTAGTCATCAAAACACCATATCAGGATTTTGATATCTGGTTATTCTATTAATATACTGTAGTTATAGTTAAAACTGTGTGTGAGTTTGTGATTGTATAGATTATGTCATAATATGGCAGATGGTCTTTGTGGTTGTCTGCATAAAAGACTTCTAAGTCTGTCATCACACTAACAATAGCTGTATTATTAAGTATGTGAGGATTAAAAAGCATCTTATCAATGAAGCAGTAATGAATATCATTGAAAGTGCTAAAATGACAACCCTGACCTTATCTGTTCAAGTCTAGCATTTGTTCTTCTTGCATTAGAAATGTGAGTCATTGTTAAATAACAGCATTCTTAAACGACCACAATTTCTGCTAGTCTGGCTAGGAAACTGTTCAGCTTTGTTCACGCACTCTGCAGGCTTAATTCAGAAGAAGTTCCTTTCAAAGCTGCTCCAGCTATGCACCAGTGTATGGGGGCCTCGTTTCCCGTGCCCAACATGTTATTTGGGTTTAGTCTTCTAACTGCTGTCAGCACAGATTAGTGAGTTCGGGAAAGATGTATTACTGCCCAAGAGAGAGAGAGAGAGAGAGTTGGATGCACAGAGGCAGAGGTTAGTACTAGAAGCCCAAAAGCTTGAGTGTAGCTGTGGATGGCTCAGGCAATCACCATGGCAACCCCATAAAGACCAATCCCAGGCGCAATTAGAAGCGCTTTGGGTCTGTGCTTTAATGGCAGAGGTTGAAAAATAACGAGAGCAAGGAGCGACATAAAACAAAGACATAAAGGAAAGCAAAAAGGAGGCCTAACTTGTATATTTAATAACCGCTTTGAGACAGGATGTCAGGTAATGACAAGATTGGGGGGATGAGTTGAATTGGTCATGTATTAGACACGAGGGCGGCAGGAATCTATTGGGAAATTCTGGAGCAATGCAAACAGTCCACGTAAGCAATACTCAGCCTCCCACTACAGTGTAGCACAACGTAGAACAGCAGCGAAGATCGATATTAAAAAGCGGGCCATTTGATTTGGAACAGTGCCGAGGGATGAAGGCTAGGCCAAGGAGCAATTAGAATTGCAATTAGAGCACAGCGGAGAGCCGCCTCTTGTATATGGGTTGATGTAGCAGTAGGATTCTGCCTTTGCGGCCATTTCAGAGAAAAGGATGGATCCAGAGGGAGGGCATCCAGGCTGCGCTGGGGTGAGTGGTGCATGCTGTAGCTACTTTTTACTCCACGCTCTCACAGTTTAGTGGCTAGCCTCAATAGCCTCCAAAACAAAGGGCAAGAAGAGTGTCATTAGCAAGCCATTCTAGTGGTAACATAAGTTTGAGCCTTACCATGCATTGTGCATTAATCATCCACAGTTAGAATAGAGACTCCTATACGTTCTACATCAGCTTGAATGTTCTATATTGACATATTCATATCATTGGTACTGCATTATCATCTCCATTCATGCCTCCTTTCTCGCAAGCTGTTCAGAGGTGCTGCAAATCCAGGAGCACTTTCTTAGCTTTGAGTTTATCCCACAGCTTCTGTCTAACTTAATCCAGAGAGATCCTTATCTCATCAAATCCTGATCTGATTCCAGCTCTCTTTCAGCTCTCTATCCCTGTCTTTTTTCCCCTTCCTTCTTTTCATCTCATGTACAAGCATTACATGTAATTTAATGTCTGATTTATTGCATTACTTTGAGTGATGCTCATAAGCGAAGATCATTAAAGATGATGACTCATCTTCTCCCAGTGATTAAAAATCGCAGTAATGCTATTTATTGTGTCTCCTTTGAAAAAAATGTAATAACTGTTGTTACAAATGTGGTATAATCCAGATGCTTTTACTGCTATTTTCTTTGGACTTTTTTCTGAATAGCTGGTGGTATTGACTCTTAACGGTGCAACACCCCCAAGCATTGTTTGACCCTCTAGCAGGGTCTCAGACATAGCAACTAATTACATACTAGTCATGGCATCGGGAACACATCATTAGCTTTGAAAAAACATCAGATAGACCCGCAAGAGAAGCCCGTAGGTGAAGACATCAGAAGATTCAATATGGCTCACTGGCTGTGTTCTGTCTCCTGCTTTGAAACCTAAAGTGACCAGTGACTGAGAAATGGCCTTCTTTTATGGAAATGAGGCTGTGTGTTTGATTTGGACTGTGTGGCAATAATTGCGCTCTGAGAAAAATAAATCAATAGCTTTCACTTGGTGCATGTTATGTATACATACGTTTGATATTAAACGTTTGATATTGAATTAGAAGGGGCCATGGGAGCTTAGTAGTTAGCACATTTGCCTCGCACCTCTGTGGTTGGGGGTTCAATTCCTGCCTCCACCCTGTGTGTGCAGAGCTTGCATTTTCTCGCTGTGGGGCTTGCTCTGGGTACTCCAGTTTCTTCCCCCAAGCTAACGACATGTGCTGTAGGCTGATGGCATCTCTAAATTGTCCATAGTGTGTGTGTTTGTGTGCGTGCGTGATTGTGCCCTGTGATGGATTGGCACCCCCTCCAAGGTGTCCCGTGCCCTGTGCCCCGTGACCCTGTGTACAATAAGCGGTACAGAAAATGGACGGATGGATGGTTGAATCAGCTCTTAGGTCTAGGAAAGTTCAACTAAAAGCAGTGCTTTCTATTTCAACTTCATCTCATAAAAAAATCTTTGAGTCTGTCATTATTTCGTTGAATATCATACAAAGTGTTAACAAATAAACTTTGAAATAGTATTTATATTTTGGCTTTTACTCAGTTTTAGATTTGGAACAAATCTAGCATTATTGGCTCAATATTGAGTTTAAGTAAAGTACATTCCTTTTAATTTTTGCTCTAGCCTCTTATCTAAGCTATACGGAAGCCTCCCCCCATTATCACGAGCTCTGTTTGCTGCGTGATATATCCCAGGCTCCTGTTATGCAAACTGTTGTCATTATGGCAATATTAGAACGACACTAATGACATGTTTGTGGCATTCTAGCTCCTTACTGGAACAAATTAGTCATCATAGACGTGCAACATTGTGTGTGTGTATGTGTGTGTGAATGTGTGTGTGTGTGTCTGACACGACATGGATAGGAATATCTGGCTGTTTTGACAAAAACTTCAGCTTTTATTTAAACAAAAATAGAAAAACAAAACACCTAAAAATGACAGTGTCACAGCTTAGTCAGATCAGAACTCAAATTCCCAAGATGCAACACTCACTTCTCATGCACGCATGCGCTCACCATCCCCGGAGTTCTGATCAGACACACCTGGCACCAATCACACACACACACTCTCACCGGTAGTACTTAGGGAAGTCATTCACAAAGAATCTATGCGAAGTATACGCTCAGTCAACTCGTTTCTCTGCGATACCAAGCCGTTCTAGTTAGTTTGTCTTCATGTTATCTTCGACCCTTGTTTCCGGTTTCGACTATGCTCATTGCCTGACCCCATTTGTGTTGTTCGTCCGATCGCTTGACCTTTGCCTGTCTTATGACTACGTTTCTTGTACTTCCCGATACCACGCTCTACACCTGCTGCCCACTCCTGCTTCCGTGCCGATTCGAGGTTCGTGACAGAATACTTCGCCTTCCAATGAAGCAGCGGGAGATCCCCGTTGGCCGCAAGCCATCGAGGGACATGGCCGGATGATAGGTGACCATGATCACCCTCTCGCAAACCTGACTGAGCAGGTAGCTCGGCTAAACCAAGCCGCGCAGCTTTCTACGGCACCAACCACACGCTTACCTCCCACTCCAGCGTCGGAGAAGTATGACGGAGATCCGGCACGCTGCCGAGGTTTTTTACTCCAGTGCTCCCTGTTTTTTTCCACGTACCCAGACATGACGGAGAATCGGAAAATAATCCACTTCATGGAACTCTTAACTGGGAGAGCTCTCCTCTGGGCCACCGCAGAATGAGAACAGGAGGGGAACGTCATCAGCACGTATGATCAGCTGACATCACGTTTCGCACTGTATTCGATCATTCTCCAGATAACCGGGAGACTGGGGAGGAATTATTATCCTTGACGCAGGGATCACGTTGTGTGGCGGATTACGCTCTTGAATTTCGTACTGTGGCTGCTAGGAGCGGCTGGAATCAACCTGCTCTATCGTAATGGAGCTGGCGTGCCGCAATGATCAGCTGACTCTCGATTCACTCATCAACGTAGCTATACGCCTGGATCATTTACTACGGACCCACCGCTCCATACGCAGCAAGGCGGAAGCACCAGCGTCTGAGAGCCCTAGTGAACCCATGAAGCTGGGACAGACTCGGGTGAGCATGCAGGAGAGAGAACGACAGCGCCGTGAACATTGTTGTTTCTACTACGGCGAGAAGGGCCACTTCATGCACCAATGCCCTCACAAACAGTGCTCTACCCGAGGGGAAACCAAAACTGCCAAACAACCTCAGCCAGGGGTGAGTTTAGAACCCACTGCCCAGTACTCAGTTCAGTCTGCGTTTGTATTACCAGTTATATTAGAATACTCAAGCGTTTCCTGTATTTTCAAGGCGCTGATCGACTCTGGAGCAAGGGAGAGTCTATCTGTTAATGGTAACCGAACAAAAAGCCATGGAGGAGTACATTCAGGAAGCGTTGCACCAAGGTTATATACGACCATCTACTTCTCCAGCATCCGCGGGGTTTTTCTTCATAGAGAAGAAGGGAGGAGGTTTACGACCATGTATCGACTACCGAGGACTAAACCGGTGTTGCGTCAAGTACCCACTACCTCTAGTACCAGCCGCTCTGGAACAATTGCGCACTGCCACCATCTTCATGAAGCTGGACTTACGCAGTGCATACAACTTGGTGCAGATTCGAGAAGGAGATGAACGCTCCCTCGGTCTTCCAATGTCTAATCAACGACGTGTTACGTGACATGCTGGGACGTCATGTGATCGCCTACATAGACGGCATTCTAATATATTCTGACTCCCGGGAGGAACATGTTTGCCATGTCCGCCAAGTTCTACAACGACTGCTCCATCATCAGTTATATGTCAAAGCTGAGAAATGCGAATTTCATAAAACCGCCATTGCGTTTCTGGGATACATCATCAGCCCCGAGGGGATCTCCATGAACCAAGAAAAGGTCCAGGCAGTAGTAAACTGGTCCCCACCCACGACGATCAAGGAACTACAGAGGTTTCTGGGGTTCGCAAACTTCTACAGAAGGTTTATTAGAAATTCCTGTGCCATCACCAACCCCCTCACGTCCCTGCTAAAGGGGAAACCCAAACGTCTATCATAGAATCCAACCGCCCAAACTGCCTTTGACAAGCTCAAGAAAGCCTTCACTACTGCACCCATCATCAAACATCCGGACCCATCCAGACCGTTTATAGTGGAGATGGACGCGTCAGAAACTGGGGTAGGAGCAATTTTATCCCAGCGATTCGGAGAGAAGCCAAAGCTCCATCCGGTGGCATTCTTCTCGCGAAAGCTTTCCCCCGCTGAGAGAAACTACGATGTGGGAAATCGTGAACTCTTGGCAATTAAGTTTGTGCTAGAGGAGTGGAGACACTGGTTAGAGGGGGCTACACATCCCTTTGTCATCTTCACAGACCATAAGAACCTGGAGTACCTTCGCACTGCAAAGCGACTTACACCCCGCCAGGCTCGATGGGCCCTGTTCTTTACCAGGTTTCACTTCACGTTATCCTACAGACCAGGGTCCAAGAACATAAAAGCTGATGCCCTGTCTCGTCTCAACAACACAGATCGTGTCAACGAGCATGAAGAGTATATCATCCATCCTTCATGTATTATCAATGCGCTAGAGTGGGATCTGGACCAGGAGCTAGAGCAGATTCCCCAGTCACAAGTGCCTGTAAAGTGTCCCGCAAACAAACTATTTGTACCCGAAGAGTACCGCCAAGAACTCATCATCTGGGCACACACGGTACTCGGTACAGGGCATCCAGGGGCACAGCGCACACACCATCTCCTAAAAGAGAAGTACTGGTGGTCCAATATGGAGGGAGATATACACAAGGTGGTGACCCCAAGGAAATACCACAGTTCTAGTCACAGTGGACCGGTTTTCCAAATCCATGCGTTTTATTCTATTACCTGCTCTCTCCACCGCGTTCGTGACAGCCGAACTTCTATTCCAGCATGTTTTTAGATATTTCGGCATTCCGGAGGAGATTGTCAGTGACAGGGGCCCGCAGTTTACTTCCAGAGTGTGGTCCAGCTTCATGACTAAGATGGGAGTAACAGTGAATCTCACCTCCGGATATCACCCACAAGCCAATGGACAAGTTGAACGAATCAATCAGGAATTAGGGTGATTCCTCCGTACTTTCTGTGCCAATAACCCAGAGGATTGGAGCAAGTTTTTGCCATGGGCCGAGTACGCCCAGAACTCACTACGTCATTTGGCTACCAATCTTACTCCTTTCCAGTGCGTACTAGGTTACCAACCCCCACTGTTCCCGTGGAACGCGACCCCCACCACAGCTCCTGCCATTGACCAATGGTTTGAACGTAGTGAGCATGTCTGGGCTGACACCCACCCATGCCTGAAAGAGACCACAGACACATACAAGCGCAAAGCAGATCGCCACCGCAAAGAACACCCTAATTACCAACCAGTCGATAGGGTGTGGTTGTCCACAAGGGACTTAAGACAAGCTTATAGCTGCAAAAAACTAACGCCAAGATACACTGGACCATTCAAGATCCTCAAGTGAGTCAATGAAGTCACTTGCCGTCTGGAACTGCCACGACACAGCCGCATCTCCCCCTCATTCCACGTATCACGTCTCAAACCTGTTATCAACGGTCCATTAGCCACCGAAGTACCATCTGAAACTCCTCCGACCCCACTGGAAATTGATGGACAACCGGCTTACCGTGTCAAGAACATCCTCAAATCTAGACACAGGAGAGGCAAGCTGGAGTATTTGGTCGAGTGGGAGGATTATGGACCTGAGGAACAATGCTGGGTTCCCAAGCAGGATATACTGGATCCACAGCTTACCAAAGACTTTCACACAACTTATCCTGATCTCCCTGGTCCACGACCCCGGGGGAGGCCAAGAAAGAACTCGGCTCCTGGAGTGAGTCCTTTGGGGGGGGTTCTGTCACAGCTCAGTCAGATCAGAACTCAAATTCCCAAGATGCGACACTCACTTCTCATGCACGCATGCGCTCACCATCCCTGGAGTTCTGATCAGACACACCAGGCACCAATCACACACACACACTCTCACTGCTAGTACTTAGGGAAGTCATTCACCCAGAATCTATGCGAAGTATACGCTCAGTCAACTCGTTTCTCTGCGATACCAAGCCGTTCTAGTTAGTTTGTCTTCATGTTATCTTCGACCCTTGTTTCCGGTTTCGACTATGCTCATTGCCTGACCCCATTTGTGTTGTTCGTCCGATCGCTTGACCTTTGCCTGTCTTATGACTACGTTTCTTGTACTTCCCGATACCACGCTCTACACCTGCTGCCCACTCCTGCTTCCGTGCCGATTCGAGGTTCGTGACAGAATACTTCGCCTTCCAATGAAGCAGCGGGAGATCCCCGTTGGCCGCAAGCCATCGAGGGACATGGCCGGATGATAGGTGACCATGATCACCCTCTCGCAAACCTGACTGAGCAGGTAGCTCGGCTAAACCAAGCCGCGCAGCTTTCTACGGCACCAACCACACGCTTACCTCCCACTCCAGCGTCGGAGAAGTATGACGGAGATCCGGCACGCTGCCGAGGTTTTTTACTCCAGTGCTCCCTGTTTTTTTCCACGTACCCAGACATGACGGAGAATCGGAAAATAATCCACTTCATGGAACTCTTAACTGGGAGAGCTCTCCTCTGGGCCACCGCAGAATGAGAACAGGAGGGGAACGTCATCAGCACGTATGATCAGCTGACATCACGTTTCGCACTGTATTCGATCATTCTCCAGATAACCGGGAGACTGGGGAGGAATTATTATCCTTGACGCAGGGATCACGTTGTGTGGCGGATTACGCTCTTGAATTTCGTACTGTGGCTGCTAGGAGCGGCTGGAATCAACCTGCTCTATCGTAATGGAGCTGGCGTGCCGCAATGATCAGCTGACTCTCGATTCACTCATCAACGTAGCTATACGCCTGGATCATTTACTACGGACCCACCGCTCCATACGCAGCAAGGCGGAAGCACCAGCGTCTGAGAGCCCTAGTGAACCCATGAAGCTGGGACAGACTCGGGTGAGCATGCAGGAGAGAGAACGACAGCGCCGTGAACATTGTTGTTTCTACTACGGCGAGAAGGGCCACTTCATGCACCAATGCCCTCACAAACAGTGCTCTACCCGAGGGGAAACCAAAACTGCCAAACAACCTCAGCCAGGGGTGAGTTTAGAACCCACTGCCCAGTACTCAGTTCAGTCTGCGTTTGTATTACCAGTTATATTAGAATACTCAAGCGTTTCCTGTATTTTCAAGGCGCTGATCGACTCTGGAGCAAGGGAGAGTCTATCTGTTAATGGTAACCGAACAAAAAGCCATGGAGGAGTACATTCAGGAAGCGTTGCACCAAGGTTATATACGACCATCTACTTCTCCAGCATCCGCGGGGTTTTTCTTCATAGAGAAGAAGGGAGGAGGTTTACGACCATGTATCGACTACCGAGGACTAAACCGGTGTTGCGTCAAGTACCCACTACCTCTAGTACCAGCCGCTCTGGAACAATTGCGCACTGCCACCATCTTCATGAAGCTGGACTTACGCAGTGCATACAACTTGGTGCAGATTCGAGAAGGAGATGAACGCTCCCTCGGTCTTCCAATGTCTAATCAACGACGTGTTACGTGACATGCTGGGACGTCATGTGATCGCCTACATAGACGGCATTCTAATATATTCTGACTCCCGGGAGGAACATGTTTGCCATGTCCGCCAAGTTCTACAACGACTGCTCCATCATCAGTTATATGTCAAAGCTGAGAAATGCGAATTTCATAAAACCGCCATTGCGTTTCTGGGATACATCATCAGCCCCGAGGGGATCTCCATGAACCAAGAAAAGGTCCAGGCAGTAGTAAACTGGTCCCCACCCACGACGATCAAGGAACTACAGAGGTTTCTGGGGTTCGCAAACTTCTACAGAAGGTTTATTAGAAATTCCTGTGCCATCACCAACCCCCTCACGTCCCTGCTAAAGGGGAAACCCAAACGTCTATCATAGAATCCAACCGCCCAAACTGCCTTTGACAAGCTCAAGAAAGCCTTCACTACTGCACCCATCATCAAACATCCGGACCCATCCAGACCGTTTATAGTGGAGGTGGACGCGTCAGAAACTGGGGTAGGAGCAATTTTATCCCAGCGATTCGGAGAGAAGCCAAAGCTCCATCCGGTGGCATTCTTCTCGCGAAAGCTTTCCCCCGCTGAGAGAAACTACGATGTGGGAAATCGTGAACTCTTGGCAATTAAGTTTGTGCTAGAGGAGTGGAGACACTGGTTAGAGGGGGCTACACATCCCTTTGTCATCTTCACAGACCATAAGAACCTGGAGTACCTTCGCACTGCAAAGCGACTTACACCCCGCCAGGCTCGATGGGCCCTGTTCTTTACCAGGTTTCACTTCACGTTATCCTACAGACCAGGGTCCAAGAACATAAAAGCTGATGCCCTGTCTCGTCTCAACAACACAGATCGTGTCAACGAGCATGAAGAGTATATCATCCATCCTTCATGTATTATCAATGCGCTAGAGTGGGATCTGGACCAGGAGCTAGAGCAGATTCCCCAGTCACAAGTGCCTGTAAAGTGTCCCGCAAACAAACTATTTGTACCCGAAGAGTACCGCCAAGAACTCATCATCTGGGCACACACGGTACTCGGTACAGGGCATCCAGGGGCACAGCGCACACACCATCTCCTAAAAGAGAAGTACTGGTGGTCCAATATGGAGGGAGATATACACAAGGTGGTGACCCCAAGGAAATACCACAGTTCTAGTCACAGTGGACCGGTTTTCCAAATCCATGCGTTTTATTCTATTACCTGCTCTCTCCACCGCGTTCGTGACAGCCGAACTTCTATTCCAGCATGTTTTTAGATATTTCGGCATTCCGGAGGAGATTGTCAGTGACAGGGGCCCGCAGTTTACTTCCAGAGTGTGGTCCAGCTTCATGACTAAGATGGGAGTAACAGTGAATCTCACCTCCGGATATCACCCACAAGCCAATGGACAAGTTGAACGAATCAATCAGGAATTAGGGTGATTCCTCCGTACTTTCTGTGCCAATAACCCAGAGGATTGGAGCAAGTTTTTGCCATGGGCCGAGTACGCCCAGAACTCACTACGTCATTTGGCTACCAATCTTACTCCTTTCCAGTGCGTACTAGGTTACCAACCCCCACTGTTCCCGTGGAACGCGACCCCCACCACAGCTCCTGCCATTGACCAATGGTTTGAACGTAGTGAGCATGTCTGGGCTGACACCCACCCATGCCTGAAAGAGACCACAGACACATACAAGCGCAAAGCAGATCGCCACCGCAAAGAACACCCTAATTACCAACCAGTCGATAGGGTGTGGTTGTCCACAAGGGACTTAAGACAAGCTTATAGCTGCAAAAAACTAACGCCAAGATACACTGGACCATTCAAGATCCTCAAGTGAGTCAATGAAGTCACTTGCCGTCTGGAACTGCCACGACACAGCCGCATCTCCCCCTCATTCCACGTATCACGTCTCAAACCTGTTATCAACGGTCCATTAGCCACCGAAGTACCATCTGAAACTCCTCCGACCCCACTGGAAATTGATGGACAACCGGCTTACCGTGTCAAGAACATCCTCAAATCTAGACACAGGAGAGGCAAGCTGGAGTATTTGGTCGAGTGGGAGGATTATGGACCTGAGGAACAATGCTGGGTTCCCAAGCAGGATATACTGGATCCACAGCTTACCAAAGACTTTCACACAACTTATCCTGATCTCCCTGGTCCACGACCCCGGGGGAGGCCAAGAAAGAACTCGGCTCCTGGAGTGAGTCCTTTGGGGGGGGTTCTGTCACAGCTCAGTCAGATCAGAACTCAAATTCCCAAGATGCGACACTCACTTCTCATGCACGCATGCGCTCACCATCCCTGGAGTTCTGATCAGACACACCAGGCACCAATCACACACACACACTCTCACTGCTAGTACTTAGGGAAGTCATTCACCCAGAATCTATGCGAAGTATGTGCTCAGTCAACTCGTTTCTCTGCGATACCAAGCCGTTCTAGTTAGTTCGTCTTCTCGTGATCCTCGACCCTTGTTTCCGGTTTCGACTACGCTCTCTGCCTGACCCCGTTTGTGTTGTTCGTCCGATCGCTTAACCTTTGCCTGTCTTACGACTACATTTCTTGTACTTCCCGATACCACACTCTACACCTGCCGCCCGCTCCTGCTTCCGTGCCGATTTGAGGTTCGTGACAGACAGAATGTTTCCTGTTGGTTACTAAGGTTAGGGTTACTTTTAGGTGTAGCACAGCATTAAATAACTGCATTAATAATTATGTTGATAGGTCATCACATTGATAGTAAAAGAAATGTGTGTTTGTGTGTTGTGCTGTAGAAACCAGATCCAATTTAGCCCTTTACATTGACAAGATTAACTTCGTTTTTTTTTCAGTGTTTATCTTTTAGCAATTTTTTTTTATTGTTCTGCTGAGCAGTTATACTTTTTGATGCACTATTAAAAATGTAAGAGTTTGCTTTCTGTGAAAAATGCAGCATTTTTTCATGGTACTTCTCAGCTTTAGCAACTAAAACATATCTCAAAACCATTGCTTTTAATGTTTTTTTTTTAAAATAGGAGTGTGACTGGAGGCATTGTTCTGTACTCTTTCAACTGTCATACTGAATCACAAGTTTCATTTTCATTGCGGAACTTTCGGGATTGTGTATCCGTCACCGGTGCTCCATATTTCTGCTGAAAATCACTCACAAGGATACATCACCTTAAGGCATGGCATTACTGTCAACTTTGAATAATATTTAGATGTACAGTGATAGTGGTCTTCACTGCAAAGTTTCTACATAATCACTCATTGATATCACAAAATCTTAGAGAATGCATAAGAACTAGAATTAATTTTCACTGTATTTCTCCAATACTAAATAAAACTAGATTTAGAAAGGCATTCTCTTATGACTGTCTCATCATTATTCTTAAAATTGAATAGTTATACAGTAGCTTTGAGTTCAGACTATTTAGTGCTTAATTTAAACATTTATGACCTGCTCTGAAAACTTGTCCTAGACATCCGTTTGGAAAACAACTTTTTAGTTCTTTTCGGATTACAGGGTAATACTTGTCTGTGGTGATCACATATTTGCTACAGATGTGCCACATATAGACTAGGTTTTAAATAAATTAATTAATATTATTATATATTATTTAAAATTCCTTGAAGATGTGATTCTCTTTCTAACTTGTAACATGATAACACAAGTACACAAGAATTCTTCTGAGTACACTCTCAGTACTCTCCGAGCATACTGTACGTCTTGTACTTTTAAGCCTAGTTCACACTGCACCGACAGATGCTGACCATTGCTGACAACTTTTAAAAGTTGGCCGTTGGATTTAGAATGTTGGGAAACACTACTGTCATGTTCACACTGCCCCAACAGACACCAAGAAACTTTTTTTAGGCTTTACTCAAATACACGGACAAATCATTAATGGAAGATACAATGGGGAAAAAAGCTCACTGAATTTACTTAATTCAAATGTGTACATTTGAGTCAATTTTTAGTTTGACTGTGAGTGATAGGTGTCCCTCTTTCATTTCACATCTTTTCAGGCAAAGAAAAACAAGTAAAGACTCTTGTAGTAGTAACATTTTGATTGTGGTAAAAGGATCATCCATTTTTAAACCAGTCAACAATGATTCAGCATGCACCTAGCACCCTAGTTTCTATGTGGTTTTCAGGGACACTTGCCTCATCATCATGGTTCATGCCCAGGTCAGATTATGTAAGAGTTTCTTGGAAAATCATACCACATTGCTCAGACATTCCACCACCTGACAAATGCTGATTGAACATGTTCATTTGATGAAAACAAATGCAGACCAACAGACTCCGACAGGGTTAACACACTGTTCTGACAAAACCTAACAAACGTGTCTGTTGGCACTGGTCGGCGTCTGTCATTGCAGTGGGAACTATGCTTTAGTAATGTCTTTTAGCTAGAAAGGTGCGTATGATGTATTTTAACATACTAGTCTAAAAGATCATTTAAATTTCCTTAAATAATTTAAATGTGCTATATTCACATTTCCAGGTAAAAGATGGAAGTCCCTGGGGCAGTGGTGGCTTAGTGGTTAAGGCTCTGGTTTACTGATTGGAAGGTCGGGGGTTCACGCCTCAGTACTGCCAAGCTGCCACTGTTGGGCCTGACCCTGCACTCTGACCCCAACCTCCTAACATGCTGGGATATTTGAAGAAAAAGAATATCACTGTGTTGTAATGTATATGTGACCAGTAAAGTATCATTATCATTATGATTAAGATACATATTTAAGAGGGATTTTGGGTTCCATGGTTGAAATGCCAAGAAAGTGTCCTCCAGGGTTTCCTATGGTAGATAAAATGCAATTAATTGCCCCATTGGGTGTCTTCACAGTGAAAAAAACATGATGTTGTGCCCTAATGGCTGCCTTTCAAATGAATATAAAAAGTGATTAAATGGCTGATAGGGTGCCACTATGTGCAAGAAAATGCGATGCTATAGGTCCGCTATAGGGTGCCCTTCCAGTGGAGAATACGTTTCCCTATGTGCAATGAAACATGTTGAAGTGCCCTAATGGGTGTCCTTAAAGTCGAGAAAATGAGATACTGTGCATTATAGGCTCTTATACATTCAAGAATATGGGAATGTATACTCTCTGTGAGCTCCGATATACAAGAAAGTGGGCCCTACATGGTGCCCCTCAAAAAATAAAGTAGAAAAAAAGTTATTTACGCAAACTTAGTGGTTTGTAGGCTTGCCTCATACTTCTGGGGTTGGGGGTTCGAGTCCCACCACTGCCCTACGTGCGCAGAGCTTGCAGGTTTCCTCCTGGAACTCCAGCTCCCCCAGTCCAAATTGTTCATAGTGTGTGAATGTGTGCGTGTTTGTGCCCTGTAATCGGTTGGCACCCCACCCAGAGTGTCCCCTGCCTTGCACCTGATTTCCCTAGGATAGGCTCCAGGCTCCTTTGCGACCCTGTGTAGGATAAGCAGTATGGAAAATGGATGGATGGATAGCTCAGCAGGCTTGCTGAGGATATCATTTGTTTTGTCAGAGCAAAATGGGGAGGGAATTGAACTAAACAGAATCAGGCTTGATGCTGGTAGTGCTGTATTGCTAATGCCCAGGCAGAGGCATGTATGATCTGTTTGTGTGTGTAGAAAGCAGTGCGCTCTTTGATATCCATGTCATTACAAAGCAGCCTGTGGTGAGCTGTGTGTGAGCGGACACAGCAAGGGGCAAGTCCGCAATTAACCCACACATAGCAGGAAGCTTTTCTTTCAACTTCACCTGTGAAACCATCTCCTCCCACAGTTGTGACCTACGAGCTCTGGCACCCACTGACTATACCAACACTTATTCATGTGATTACGCACACTGAACTCACAGGTTGCATCCGACTAAAGCCTGTGCTCCACAAGGAGGTTGGATGAGATTGTAAATGATTTACAATGCAGATCTGACACAGCCATAACTCGGGCTCAGCTCCATTATAAAAGCAGAGAAGACGGCGTGTAAAATATTGATGTGGCCTATTTTACCAGGCAGAGAGAAAGAAAAAGAGAGGGAAGGATCAAGACAGAGGGAAGTGAAGGAAAAAGAGTGTTTGAGCATGTATCCTATAAGAAATGAAGCAGATGTCAATAGTGAAATGTTGGTAGCATTGACGTGCGTATGTGTACTTTTGTTTTCGCTTCAAATTCTTCATTCTATCTGCATTGTTTTCTGTCTGCTTCTGTCTGAGTGATGTATACGTATGCTACTGTTCATTTTGAATTTATGCTTGCCAGGCCTAGCTACAGGCTCAGAGCTTTTGCTGTCCAATTAAAGTGGAGGCATCACTGAGTTAGCTGGGGGAAGGAGAACAAGCGAGAGCAGCATGGCTTCTGTGTTACCTTAGCTTTATTACTGTAAAGTCCTGCCTGCCTCAAGAGGCCCACTCACCCAAATCACCTCCAAACACACACACACATTCCCCTTGCTTTCATTAGCTCACTGTCCACACTGTAAAATTGCAGCAAATAGCTTTTTTCCCAAGGAATCCTTGTCTAGGGCAAGGGCTCTTAAAGCTTTTGTAGCCAGAGACCCCTTTAACAGTAAACAGACACCCTCAATACAGATTTATTAAACATTAACATTACTTAAATGTGTACAATTATATTTTGCCTATTTATTAGAGCTGAAGAGCTTTTTATTTTTGAAAATTCTACGGACCGAACACATTATTCAAAAACCTATGTGATTTGGAGTTATTCAGTTTTGGATTAGACCAATTGAATTGATCAGGAAAATAGACTGTAGTAATTAGTGGCTAGTACATTTGCCTCATGTTGGATTTCCAAGTATCTCAGGAATCTCAGATTATGCCTTTCATATCTTCCGTCATGCCTTCCAGCCTGTTCTACAATTACTTCTATAAAATTTTAGTTCTGTGCTTAGAAAGTGTGGTTCTCCTCAGAGCGTTTCAGATCGATATGGGGAGCCTAAATGAACACACACTGGATGCTCAAATAGACATCTGAGTTTATTCATGCAAACCAAGAGTATTTATACACTTTGATAACAGCAGTGCGTGGACAGTTTCTACTGGTGCAGGGGCCAGACAGATAGACAAAACAAAACACACGACACACTATGAAAATAAGTCTTTTCAAGAGACAGAAAATACATGTGCAAGCTATAAGAAAGATGTCAGTTGATCAGCTTATTTAAAGAGGTAATTAAATAAATACATTCATCATAAGTATTTGATAGCAGTTCACAATATAAGAGAGTTCCTCCAGTTACTCCGGTTTCCTCCTCCAGTCCACAAACATGCGTTGTAGGCTAATTGGCATTTCCAAATTATGTGAATGTGTGCACAATTTGCCCTGCAATGGATTGACATCCCCATCCAAGGATCCAGGCTCCTCACAACCCTCTGTAAGATAAGCAGTCTTGTAGATATAATAGCTTTCATAACAATGTATTGTGATTTTCACCACTGTTCCAGTGTGATTCTGAGCCACATGTGTAGCAATTCACTATGGACTTACATGCAAATGTGGCATTAAAAAAAAAGACATTTTCACTATTTACTGCTCTGTATAGTTTTTTTTTTTATGTAGAAACATTTCATTATTCATGAAGGCATCTTTACAGCATTTCTTTACATGTGCCTAAGACTTTTGCACAGTACTGTACTTTGCAAGACTGGCAATCAGCAAAGTATATAATTCTGTTCCCTTTCAAAGGGAACTTTGACGTTGCATTTAGCATAACACTGTGGGGAGCGCGCGACCGGCATCTGAAGCTTGTGTAAAATTATGCGTATTTATAGGTCTGAAGTGCATGACATATCAGGCTTCTGGGGGAAAACCATGCATAAGCCGTATTTATAACCCCACGATGTTGGAGTATTTGGCCACTGTGGGGAATGAACGGCATGGCTATTTAGCTATGCTGAAGGTGGAGGAGGTGCTTGCGAGCTACGTCTCTCCATCGATGCCAGGTAATTAGGGGGGCCGGCTTTGCCATCCAAGCCACCATGTAAGGCCACCATGGCATTGGTGGGAAAGGCCTATGCGGTAGTAGTCTTGCTTGTGGGTCACTGCAGACATTGACAGTGTTGCAGGCCTACCAAGCAGACCTGCTGAGTGAGATCGACATATGGCGGCATTTAGCCAGTTCCTTCCCTGTTGTCTCGAGTTCACCAGGCACCCGGGCGAGTATGGCAGACAGCCAGGGGAACCGGGCGGCCACAGTCGCGGCCTGCTACCAGGCCTGATCTGAGAATGGTCATAAAGGCCATGCAGACAAAAGAGGAGCGGTCCTGAGAGGCCATAGAGGGACGTATCAGGGGAAATGAAGTTGTTAGGGCAGTTAGCCCCCAGTGCTACTGTAGGGCCTCTCCTAGCCAAGGCGGTCCCAAGTTTTCAGTGTTCTCTGGTCAGTGAGCTGTCACAGGGCAACAAAAATCTGATGCTTTCCCTCCAATAGAATGTGGAATAGTTAACGTCACTAAAAGACCATCTGGCAGCGTGGAAACTACTGCCAAATGTGTCTCCATGGGTTCTGTCTACCGTAGAAAAGAGTTACCGGGTCCAATTTATAGCTTGCCCCCCCCCCTGGTACAGAGGTGTGCTCACCACAGTAGTCAGCACAGACCAGAGCCCGACATTAGCGCAGGAAGTAAGATCCCTCTTGGACAAAGGGGCCATAGAACATCTACCCCGTTCCCAGAGGGAGGGAGGTTTTTACAGCCGTTATTTCCTGTTCCGCAAAAAATAGGAATATGCGGCCAATTTTAGATCTGCGTCATCTGAACTGTACTCTTTGGACATACAGGTTCAAGATGCTGATGCCCAAACTTATTGTTTCACTGATTCAGTTTGAGGACTGGTTTGTGACGATAGATCTAAAAGCTGCATATTTCCACATAGAAATATCGCTAGCTTTATCCCCTCGCACCTTCACAAAGTACACGGATGTCACTCTGGCTCCATTGTGACTCCAGGGCATCCGTGTACTAAACTACCTGGATGACTGGTTAATTCTAGCATGATCCAGGGAACTGACGGTTCAACATCGAGAGGTTGTTCTCGCCCACATGAAGAGCTTGGGGCTCAGGTTGAACCTCAGAAAAGTATGCTTTCCCCAGTACAGTGGACAACCTTTCTAGGGGTTATAAGGATTCTACAGCGATGAGGGCATTTCTATCCCCAACATGCATAGGGTTAATCCTATCAACATTGAGCAAGGTAAAGCTGGATCTTGGGAGACTATTGGCGCTTATGGGCCTATTGCACAGGAGACCCTTCAGTGGTGGCTGAGATGTTGGGGGTTTTGTCCAAGGATGAAACCTCTGAGAATAATCAGTGTCAGGCGGCGATGCCTACATGCCCTGAAAATTTGAGTGTCCCTGGTTTCTAGCCTTGGGTCACACTCTAGGGGTGTCTCCTTAGTGCAAGACGGTAATGACAGACACCTCCCTCATGGGCTGGTGTGCGGTCTTAGACAGCTGTCCAGCTCATGGTCTCTGGTGCGGCCCTCATCTGGAGCGGCATATAATTTGCCTAGAAATGTGGGCCATATTTCTAGCACTGAAATTCCTTCTTCCTCAAATGAGAGCTCACAATGTGTTTACATACAACATGGTCTCATATACTGACCACCAGGGAGGATTATGTCCGTGCCCCCTGTTCAGGCAGGCGCAACTAATTCTTCTCTGGGCAGAAGGAAAGTTTTTCAGTGAGGCAGTGTACATTCTGGGAATATGGGGGCACACATCCTGTTGAGGCAGGGGCTAAGGCCCAGGAATTAGTGGCTCCATCCACAAGTGGTGGAGTCCATATCGCGCGGTTTGGCCAAGCGGGACTGCATGTGTTTGACTCCGAGGAGACAACACACGGCCTGAGTGTGGTTCGCCCTCACATCTGTACACTTCCCCCCATCGCTCTGCTCCCACAAGTTCTAGCGCGAGTTCACCAATACAGTCAATGTCTGCTGCTAGTAGCACTTTATTGGCCAGCCTGAATATGGTTGTCATAGCTAATATCCCTGCTAGATGGCACTCCTTGGGAGATTCCCATCCACAGGGATCCATTGTAGACCCAGTGAACTGCGCAATAGCTACAGTCCTGGAGTTCTTACAAGAAAATTTTCTCAGCAGGGTGGGCTCCTTCTACAATCAGGGTTTACATGGCTGCCATTTCGACCAGCCATGTCCCTGTTGATGGAGCCTCTGTAGGGCAACATTCTCTAACTTTGAGGTTTTGTGTGGTGTCACATGTGTGAGGCCTATCCGCAGGCCGCGCATACTTTCCTGGGACCTTTCTGTGGTCCTGGAAGGTCTGTCAGGTGCTCCAGTTGAGCCTTTAGAGTGAATCTACTATCGCAAGCTGGAGGGCTGATTTACCACCTTCGGCCAGAATTATGGAAACTGTGGGTCTGGCCCCTGAGGGGCACCAGCTCATAGATTCTGGTCTCACAACTGAGGTTGTAGAGACCATGTTAAATGCTAGAGCACCATCCACAAGGAAATTGTATGCACTCAAGTGGCAGCTTTTTGTCTTGTGGTGTGAGGAACGTCAGCTAGACCCAGTGAACTGCTCAATAGCTACAGTCCTGGAGTTCTTACAAGAACGTTTATCAGTGGGGTGGGCTCCATCTACAATCACAGTTTACGTGGCCGCCATTTCGGCCAGCCATACCCCTGTAGATGGAGCCTCTGTGGGGCAACATCCTCTAACTTCAAGGTTCATGCATGGTGTCAGGCGGCTGAGGCCGGTCTGCAGGCCATGCATACCTTCCTGGGACCTTTCTGTGGTCCTGGAAGATCTGTCAGGGGCCCCATTTAATCCCTTAGAGTCAGCCTCTGAGAAGCTTCTGACTCTAAAGGTAGCTCTTCTGCTGGCTCTGAGATCTCTCAAGAGAGTAGGAGATCTACAAGCTCTCTCTGTTGCCCCTTCCTGCCTTGACTTTGCCCCTGGATTAGCCAAGGCCTTCCTTTATCCTATGCCGGATTATATTATTAAGGTGCCTACAGCGGCTGCCCACCCTGTAGTGTTGCAGGCTTTCTGCCCTCCTCCATTCCCCACACCAGAACAAGAGAGGATGCACCTGTTGTGTCCAGTAAGGGCTCTCTGTACTTACATCCACCGCTCTGGTCAGTGGCGTAAGTTGGAGCAGCTGCTGGTCTGCTTTGGTGGTGACAGTAGAGGTGATGCTGTGTCAAAGCAGCGCATCTCTAATTGGATAGTGGAATCAATCTCTATTGCTTATGAGGCACGTGGTCTCGCTACGCTGCTAGGCATAAGGGCTCATTCCACTAGGGTGGTTACCTCCGCAAAGGCTTTGTCCAAAGGGGTATCCTTAGAGGATGTGTGTGCTGCTGCAGGGTGGTCTACACCACACATATTCATTCGTTATTACAGCCTGGATATTCATTCCACCCCGGCCTCGAATGTCTTGCAGTGACCCTCAGGCATGGGTCTTTTTGAACAGGACATACCCTCGGTATACGAGTGGGTATTCTCTTTCCCATAGTGTTATGCTAAACCCAACGTTGAAGGGAACGAGACGAAACAAGAAACGGAACGAGACGTTGCATAGCTTTGTCATACCAGGGCAGGCCTGTGAATTGCGTCTTTACTTCAGATAATAGAGGCTGTTTTCCAGTTTCTTATTTGTTTGACCAATTCTGTTATTATTATTATTATTATTATTATTATTATTATTATTATTATTACCCTTGCTTTCATTGATTTATTTATTAAGGTTTTTCCCATCTAATGATCAATTCCGTAATTCTAGTGTTATTGATTACTCATTTATTTATTATTTAGCACTCCTTGTTCTCCAGCAGCCCAATATTATTTACTCTAGCTTTTCAGGCTTGACACCCATGATAGATTCATGAATTGTGAATTAAATTACCAGAGGTAGAATTAAAAAAGTAATTATATACTTTAATAAATTACATCAGGAGGCAGTTTCTTTGCAAAAGAGCCACACTAATTCACACAAAAAGTAACAAGGGTAACACTATCAATAAGGCTTAGGAGAATGATAATAAAGACTAATAATAATGAGAACCTGAAATAATATGGATGGTTTGATTTGAATGTAGATATCTAAAGGCCCGTTCACTTCAATAATTCAGCCATCTGATCAGTTATATTTAGAGGGGCCAAATCTAAGTTTATAGAGTCTTTATCTGCTAGACATGTTTCATACTGTCTCTAGGGATTTATTCCAAAGGCTTTTTCATGCATTTCATGTGCAGGATGCTTATCCACCCCTCAGTGCCACTCGGTGTCACTGCTTTCACTGAGGCATAAGCATGTTCTAATGTTCTAAGCCATGTTTCTGCATCTCCTGAAGCCATCACTTCATCACTGACAGCTGTCAATTCACAATTCCTCTTGAGATTGGTTTAAAAAATTGTAATGTTTGTTACTCACTTTGAACAGTATTATAGTGATTTCCCACATTACCTGACGCATCAATGCGGCTACAAAACTCCAGAGCTCTGCTGAGGGTGTTTAGTGCCTGGGGTTCGTGCCAAACTTGAATAATGACATTAAAGCATCTGAACATGCATGCTGTGGCGTCATGCTGCATTTGATGAGTAGTTGTGTGGTGTTGATGGTGTATACCCAGGCATAAAATTGAGGCAGACCTGATACTGCCTAAATTTAGTTTCCTAAAACAGGCACACGATCAGATAATGTGCATCAACACAATTGATGCGATCATTATTTCAAATATCTCTGGGCATCCATGACTAATTGCTCTAATCTCATTAGCACATAAAAAGTAGCCCAGGGTAATGTGTCCAGCAAAGGCAATTAGCAGCATTCCTCTACAGGAGTAAGAATGGAGAAAGGCCATGTGGGAGAAGTAGTACAGTTGGGATATGTAGTGGGTGCAGTGAATAAGACAGAAACCATAGAATGTGAACTAACAGAAGCAGGTCTGTCTCAGTGGGCCATTGGGATCATCATATATGCTTTGTCTCTTGAGAATAAATGGCATTCCAGGTTTATAATGGATGGAAAAACACTGACAATTTCCCCCTATTACTTTTCCTCTTGGCACATACAGGTTTACGCAAGACTGACGCAAAAATGAAAAGTTCAGGTATCAGTGCAATATAGAGAGTTGCACTATCTATGTTTTTTCTTTAGTAATCCAAAATATGTGTAGATAACTGGGATAGATCTGGGTTTGATCCACATTGCAGTCTAATGTAATTCTTTTGACTTAAAATTTCATGCTAACTGTTTAAAAGTCTAGAGAATATGCATTTATGTGAAAATTGAAATAATTGAAAAAGTTTTATTCTACCAGCATTTTTAAAAAACAATTTTTACAATGACTGAACTTAATAGTGACCTGTTTGTCCCGTATTCGAACAACCTCCTATTGTTTATTTTCACTATCCAGTTCAGTTACTGCCACGTTGCCAGTGAAACGTTGTCTTTTTGATAAGTCCTGGGTCTTCGTCCTCCTTCACATCATTGTGAATGAAAAGAGTAGCTTCTCCTTCCGCCGTAAAGTGAGGAGGAGGTACCTTTTATTCAAGCTTTAGGAGGGAATTAATTTTTTTTGCTGCTTTAGCTTCCCACAGTGCTTGACCCCTGTGTTTTTTTGTTGTTTTTTTGGCCATTCCAACAGCTCAGTTCAATATAGCATTGTTAAAAAACGCAATAGAAATACTATTGTCAATAAAGCACTTCTAAAAATGAGGTAATATCATATAGAATTTGGAAAAGATTGTGGCTTTTCTTGAGTTTCTGAAGCAAAGAGATGTTCCCATCAGGAAAGGAATGGAGAAATGGGAGTCCCTCCAATAAATATATACACTATGGCGGAAATAATAGATTCAGTTATTTTTTTTCCCCTGAAGGCAGAATCACACTGCAGCACCATGACAGAGACTGAGAATGGCAGGTAACAGGCCAGACCCAGGATTAGTGACAACAGAGAATCCATTCTTAGTCATTGAATGAATGAGTCATTATTTCATCATCATGAAAATTTGAAACAGTAGTTTTCTGTTGGTAATTTTATGATGTGGCTTGGTCTTTCAAGACCCATTAGTGATAAGCAATACAAGAGCGAATTACTATTCAGGATGTGTCACCCAAGTTTAAGTTGCTGTAATTATCGAGTGATTTACTGGAAGATTTAATGAGTGTTCTTGCACAATAGCATACATTTGCTTGCATGTGTGTGTATATTATTGAAAAAAAGCAGCTTTCCATTTTCTGCAGTTCTGATCAGTAAACAAGAGATATGCTAAAACATACAATCAATCTTTAATAAATTATGCACAACCCAGTGTAGTGAAGTATAGCAGCATATCATAACCTTATCATTTTCACATGCTCTTTTAACTTTTTCTTTATTATGTTTTCATGCTCTCCTTTGCTTCAGTGCATGTCCTGCCTCTTGGCGCTTTGTTCTTCTTTTGCTCATAGTTTTCACTCCTCTTTCTCTTTCTCACCTTGTGTGGAGTTGTAATTCTCCCTCCTATTCTCTTTTATCTTCTCCTCTTACATGGCTGTAGCCACACTTTCTTTTCCTTTGTTTTATTTTTTTCACTGATTTTGCAGTCTCATCAGTGTTTAAAATTCACACAGAGCCTTCATTAATCTCTGAGCCAGCTATACTGGGTAATTGAAAGGCATGTGGCTAACAAAAGTCAAACGGCTGTGGGTTTATCAGCTCCACATGGCATTCGAACTCCGGAGTGTGCCAGCACTCAGCTAATTTGCTTTCTGTGTCTGGGAGTTTTAGAATAAGATCAATGTAAAATACTCAAGAAAAAAAAGAGCAGGAAGACAGCAGGAGCCAAAACTTTGTATTTTTGCCTTTACAACTGGGTTAAGTCAGGCTTTGGTTTTTGTGGAGAGTAATAGGGAGAAGCAGGTGGGTAAACCAGTAGTATTGTTGTATGAACGATATTTTTTAGTACAATATATTACATTAATTAGAAGCAGATAAACTCATGTAAATCATGTTACAGGTGTGGGCTGACATTGTACATATAGTCTTATATACACTATATGGCCAAAAGTATGTGGACACCTGACCATAACACCCATAAAGAGTCCAAACCTGTTTCAGCATGACAATGCCCTGTGCACGAAGCGAAGTCCATGAAGACATGGTTTGCCAAGGTTGGTGTGGAAGAACTCATGTGGTACCTTTGGGAAGATTTTGGAAAGCCAAATGCATCCCGGGCCTTCTCACTTAACATCAGTGCCCAACCTCACTAATGCTCATGTGTATAAATGAGCACAAATCCCCACAGGAGCCACAAAATCTAGTGGAAAGCCTTCCCAGAAGAGTGGAGGTTATTATAGCAGCAAAGGGGAACCAACTCTGTGTTAATGCTTATGGTTTTGGAATGGGCACATATAGTAGGTGTGATGTTCAGGTGTCCACATACCTGTATGTGTGAGTGTGTGTGTGTGTGTGTGTGTGTGTGTGAGTGTGTGTGTGTGATTGTCTGCTTTAATAGGAACACCTGTACACGTGTACTCATTTATGCAGTTATCCAATCAGCCAGTCATGTGGCAGCAGCACATAAAACCATGCAGAAGAGCTCCAGGTAATGTTCACATTAAACATCAGAATGGGAAAAAATAGTATCTGTATGACTTTGACCATAGCATGGTTATTGGTGCCTCATGGGCTGGTTTGAGAATTTCAGAAACCACAGAACTCCTGATTTTCACACAGAACAGTCTTTAGAGGTTATACACGAATGGTGCAGAAAACAAAAGGATTGAGTGAGTGACAGTTCTATGAGTGGAAATGCCTTCTTGATCAGACTGGTTCGAGCTGTCAGGTAATATACAGTAGTAACTCAAATAATCACTCTACACAACTGTGGTGAGCAGAAAAGTATCACAGCATGCACAAAACATCGAAGACCACATTGGGTTCCACTGCCATCAGCCAAGAACAGGAATCTGAGATATTTCATGAGTACAAGGTCACACAAAGATTAGATAAAAAACCACTGGACTAAAAATGTATACTGTATTATTTGACTGAAGCATAGGATGCTGGGGACTCTGGGAACATGTTCACAACTATATTTATGTACCAATTTTGTTCCCCCCACATTTTGAAAGTGTACTAAGTTAGAAATCCTTTATATACTTGCTCTAGGCAGAAATGTATCTAAGCGTGTATCTAAAAATATCACTTTAGCTATATTCATGGTGTGTTTCTCAGGGTGTAATAAACTTTTCCCTCTATGATACAACTCTCGCATTTGGACAGCAATAAATGAACACGGCAGGAGTGAATTTCTCGCTGTTTTCCTTTTTATGCAAATCTGGATTCTTGCATCACACATGGTGATATGATAGCATTATTGTATCATGAATTTATTTATAGAAAAGTATAATCATATTGTAAGACATATGAATATAATGACTGCAACTGTCATTATAATGTCCAATTTAATCCACATGCAGTATTGCATATATGCATATAGGTAATGTAAATTAGAGCAACACAGTTTTCCATCCATTATTCTATAATGACTGCATTAGTGGTGTAGATTTTAAATGGAAGTGCATTTTTTCTGTGAGACTTGATACAGACCATTGAAAATACTGTAGAAATTATGTACTTATGTATATTGTTTTTGATTGATCTTATATTTGGCATATTCTAAGAATAAGAATAGTCTCCTGTAGTTTTTAGTTCTCTCTCTCTCTCTCTCTCTCTCTCTCTCTCTCTCTCTCTCTCTCTCTCTCTCTCTCTCTCTCTCTCTCTCTCTCTCTTTCTCTCTCTAAAACCATGTGGGTTTGGGCTGGTCCACAGTGATAAGATTTTAAGCTGGTCTACAGTGATAAGATGGATGCTCAGAGATGACAGTGCAGCCTGTTTAGAGATGTGTTTGTGAGCCATGGTGGGGTTACGCATGCCATTCTTATCTTATAAATGTCCTCGTACCAAAAGAAGACATAAAAGAAAAAAATGAGGTGGAATGAAAGTCCAGGGAAATGAGGGGGGAAAAGTAGCAGTCTCGTTAAAGGATTCAGTTGTTAATACAATATCATTCATTGTGTCTCTTGAGCTTAATAGTTTACTGACACTCACTTTATTTCCAGCCTAATTAAAATAGAGTTATCTGCTTTTTTAATAGCATATGCTCTGTCTCCTTGGCTTGGATTCAAATGTTCAGAAGTGAAAATGAAAATCAGTGCTGGAATGACATAAAATGAAAGGAAAGGAAAGATTCAGTAACAATGAAAAGGTTGATATGCCAGTTTTCTGTGCTTTATTCTCAGTTTAAAGTGATGTTCTTGAAATAAGCAGATGAAAATTCCCTAAATATGTATTATGGAAATGCATCTGCTTCTTTCCTTCCTTGCACACCCATGCACTATATAAATATAGTATATAAGTATTGCACTTTTAGTATGGAGAAATGTTGGGTTAAACAGTTAGGTAGGTTTACAGTACATTACACACTCACTTTGTCTGTTATCACTGTGACTGCTCTAGTTGTCTATGGAGTTGGTAGAAATGAACTAAAATCTCAGGTACTGCTGACTGCTGTTTGTGACACTCCTTGTTTCTGAATGTGTGGTGGAAAAACTCTCACTCAGATGAAGTCGTCTAACTAAGGCACAGGGGAAACTTGACACATATGCCAATTAAACTGTGCAGCAACTCCACTGCTGGCAGTTACAGATTTGTGCCTGTGTCTCTGCTTGGGTACTATCATGAATACTATATATATATATATATATATATATATATATATATATATATATATATATATATATATATATATATATCACAAAAGTTAGTACACCCCTCACATTTTTATTAATATTTGATTATATCTTTTAATGTGACAACACTGAAGAAATGTCACTTTGCTACAATGTAAAGTGGTGAGTGTACAGCTTGTATAACAGTGTAAATTTGCTGTCCCCTCAAAATAACTGAACACACAGCCATTAATGTCTAAACCGCTGGCAACTAAAGTGAGTACACCCCTAAGTGAAAATGTCCAAATTCGGCCCAAAGTGTCAATATTTTGTGTGGCCACCATTATTTTCCAGCACTGCCTTAACCCTCTTGGGCATGGAGTTTACCAGAGCTTCACAGTTTGCCACTGGACTCCTCTTCCACTCCTCCATGATGACATCACGGAGCTGGTGGATGTTAGAGATCTTGTGCTCCTCCACCTTCCGTTTGTGGATGTCCTACAGATGCTCGATAGGGTTTAGGTCTAGAGACATGCTTGGCCAGTCCATCACCTTCACCCTCAGCTTCTTTAGCAAGGCAGTGGTCATCTTGGAGGTGTGTTTGGGGTCGTTATCATGCTGGAATACTGCCCTGCGGCCCAGTCTCCGAAGGGAGGGGATCATGCTCTGCTTCAGTATGTCACAGTACATGTTTGCATTCATGGTTCCCTCAATGAACTATAGCTCCCCAGTGCCGGCAGCACTCATGCAGCCCCAGACCATGACACTCCCACCACCATGCTTGACTGTAGGCAAGACACACTTGTCTTTGTACTCCTCACCTGGTTGCTGTCACACACGCTTGACACCATCTATATATATATATATATATATATATATATATATATATATATATATATATAGTACTGTGCAAAATATTTAGGCACCCTATTGTTGAGTATACATTTTTATTTTATGATTTGTACAGTATCTAGTCAGTACAAAAACATTTTAGATTCCCATACATTAGTTTTCAAGCACAAAATTAAATGTTACAGAATTTTTTTTGTATGTCATTCAAGAAAGTAGCATATTATGTAAGAGACAATGAAGGTTTTTTGCTGGGTTTTGCTGCAAAAATAAGAAGCAAGTGCAACAGTCAAAGTCTCCAGAAGAAAAGTGGCTGGTTCTGCAATATGCTCAATAAATCTTACAGCTAATTTCCTTATAAAACTGCACAACTTGTACTGGAGACTACAATTTTTATTTTTAACACCAAATATTGACTTTGATTCATTTACTACTGGTTACTGCTCTTTATAGTATTTTTTTAAATGTAGAAACATTTCATTTCATTATTTTGATTTCATTGTTGCTCTACAACATTTCTTTGCATGTACCTAAGACTTTTGCACAGTATTTCATGTGTGTGTGTGCGCGCGCGTGTGTGTGTGTGGGTGTGTGTATGTATGTATGTGTATGTGTATATATATATACACACATACACACACACACACACACACACACACACACACACACACACATATATATATATATATATATATATATATATATATATATATATATATGTGTGTGAGTGTGTGTGTGTGTGTGTGTGTGTGCGGGGTCTGTCCTGTCTGAATGGTCGATTCTGATTGGCTGGAAGGTTTGTGGTCAAACTGTATAATGCACAGGTATTTCCAGTCAGTTTGATCACAATTCTACATACAACTGTAATCATAGTAACATAAGTTAGATTCACAGCTTTATTATTAGAATAAACATGGCAAAGATGCAGGTAATTCTCTCTCACACACACACACAATCTCTCTCTCTCTCTCTAATAACTATTTATTATAATTCATCCAAACAAATGTAACCTTATTGCACTATTTTATCTCTGTGTATGATTTAGAGTGGCAGAATTCTAGATCTAGTAACATGTAAATAAAATAACTAACAAAGATTAACGGTTATTTTTATCCTTTCAGTCAAATTTCGCATTTTAAACATCAATGACAGATTTAACTTGTCAATGCTGGCAAGTGACCATAGTATTAGTGGGATAATCCACGGCTAGGTGTGCGTTACACGATTTTAATGCATTCCGCAGAGGCAACCACCCTCCACTTCGGATGGTTCTTGGTTCATTCCCTCCACGTTGTGCATTAAAATCAAGTAACTCACACCTAGCTGTGGATTATTGCTTACAATGTGTGTGTGTGTGTGTGTGTGTGTGTGTGTGTGTGTGTGTGTGTGTGCGCGTGTGTGCATTCGCATGCAGTACACATACAGGTTTAATGTCCTCCTTATTATACCAGTCTGTCTCTGGTGCTTGTGGAGGTATACTGCAGTGACCAGCAGGCCATCAAGCCTGTTACCGGGAGTATGGCTGCTGATATTACTGCTGCAAATCAAGTGAGCTGCATTGCTGATGCCAGCAGATTTCATTGGCTGTGCCAAGCTAAGAGAGAGCACAGGGAGGCCATCCAAGGTTCCTGCAATTTAAATTACTGTTATTGTGGCATTCGGAAATCCATTTTATGTTTGGAGACATGCCCAACTGAACCTAGTGGCTAATTAATCTTTTGCTATTGTCTCTGACAGAAAACATTGAGGAAGTAGTCACAAATTTTAGCACATTTTAGGTAGTCTGACTCAGAATCACTAAGGTTTTTGAGTTTTTAATATTTTTGTAAAGCCGAAAGTCTCACCCTTTATTCACACTAGCAAGCAACAAGTCACTCGTTTATCTCTTGTGAGCATGCTTTGTCCAATGGATTAGCATAGCAAGCTAATTGTACTAGCCATGTCCTGTAAACACATCAGAGGCACCAACAATTTCTCCTACTTTTACTACCTCACTCACTTTCAGTATGCAATTTATCATGGTCAGGGTCACGGTGGATCCTAAGCTTATACCGGGTACACCAGTCTATCACAGGGAACCATGCACACACACATTTACAGTCTCATTCACAACTAGTGGGAAATTATCTTAGCCAATCAGCCTACTGCCTTGTTTTTTGGAGGTGTGAGGAAACCAGAGAACCTGTAAGAATCCCACACAGACTTGGCAAAAACATGCATAGAAACCCAGACAATAACCCGAATGTAGGATTGAACAAGAGACCCTGTAACTATGGTGTAGCAACACTAGCATCTGTGCCATTGTGCTGCCCTTCAACTTCCTTCCAAGCTTTATTTTTCTTCATAATGTCTCTATACACATTTAGTGAGAGGTTGTAAATGACAGGATAAGTTAAATGTCACGTCTCGTGCCGTGACGGAGATTAGGATGAATGCAAGTGCAGTATGAACAGTTTTATTTAAGAGAGAGACAGGCAGACAAATCCAAAACGTGATCCACAAACATAATCCAGTAACATGCAAAGTTCAGGCGATCGACAAACAGGCATACACAGGGCTAGGCAGGAATCAAGGTCGTGGTCACGGAAAACAGGGTCGATAAACAAAACGAGAAACATAAACAACAACGAGGGACTGGTAGCGCAGAAACCAGCGTGAACTAAACTAACGAACCTAAACATGGGCTATGACTATGACTATGACAATGAAACACATCTACATCTAAATCATCTAATCTATCTACTCTAATATTCCACGTTGAGTGTTGGGAGGCACGCAGTATATATGCCGACATGATCAGCCTCATAACTGCTAACAGCTGAGAGCAATACAGACACACGTGACACCACAACCAATGATAGGATGGGGAGGAGACATAACAGAAACATAAACAGATGCACGTGTCGAAATGTCACAACTGTCCACATGGGAGAAGCAGGTGCTCGCACACCTACTCGTGCACGCGCTCACATGCTCCACAGCGCGAAGCACAAAGGGGGTCTCATGACAGGCAAGGCTAATTCATTTGTTTGTGTTCTACACCAAAGACATTTGGGTTTCCGATCAAAAGATAGATATGAGACGAGATTTTCGGATTTCAGATTTTATTTCCTGATATTTACAACCCCAATTTCAAAAAAGTTGGGACATCATGGAAAATGCGAAAAAAAAAAAAAATCATTTGAAAATTCAATTCACCCTGTGCTATATTGAAAGCACATTATTAACATATTATTTGATGTTTTACTTTGTGAATTTAATTTATTTTTGATAATGTACAGTCATTTCAAATCACCATGTTTCACAGATGAGCTTGCATGTTTTGGATCCTCAGCAAAAAACAGATGTCTTCCATTAGTTTTGGAGTGTACTGTGGCTACTTCATAGTAATACCAATACTGATCATCTGATGACTAAGTATTACAGTAGATGAAAGCCATAAAAAATGCTAAACATTTTAGACAATATGCAAATAAATTAAACATGTATTTAGACATACATGCACACACAAGTGGCACATGCATTGTGATGCCAGTGATGTCTTACATCAGTTGGTGAAACACTGAAATTACAGCCAGTTGTACTGTAACTTCAGTCACACAGCTGTGTATTCAGGGTTTTTGGCAACAGCTTAATGAAAGAGGAAGGATGCTGATTGGGAATAGATAGAGAGAAAAAGAAAGGCTTCATGTGCAGCTTACCAGCTTCTTCAGCATTTTTCTTGAAAGTATCACTGATCAGTATAAATTATTTTTATATAGTTTAATAACAGCATGAAAGCTGATGATCTGTCAGAATTTTTTTTTTTTAAATGGCCCTGAATCGAACCTGGTTTAGGCGTAGTGACTTCCAATTCAGTGGAAACCATTGTGTATATGTGTATGTGTATGAGAGAGATAGCGAGCGAGAGAGTGTGTTCTGTGGCCTTAGCGTTTTGTAAATAAAAGCATTGGCTGATGTGTGTGGATTGTCCTTGTCCATTAACAGTTCTCCTGTGCTCAATACTACTTTTGCTGTTTTATTTTACAAAGGTTTAGAAAGCAGAGGATCCACCATATACTGCATAATGAGCGGACACAAACATGACTACGCATACTGTGTGAGTTACTCAATGTGAGCAAATGTGTTTGTCTGTGAAAGGCTGAGGGAGGTACTGTAGTGAGAATGAAGCTGTTTTCCAAGGACATCAGGAGTTATAACTACTGAACATCACTTTATATGAGGCTTGATTAGTCGTGAGCCTGGTGGCTGAGAGCTAATTCCTACAGTGTTTCTACAGGAGTACCATAGCAATAAAGTATTTAACAAGAGAACAGCAGAGGTTTAAATAAATATTCTAGTGTTTTTTAGCCTAATCTCTATCCACCAAATTGATTGTGTTTTACTGATCATTCTGACACACATCCTGTACTGAGTAAAGAATAGAAAATCCACTGAGGGTAGTTACATTTAAAATATGTGACTACAAAATGCATTAAAATGTTTGCTCTCTTGGGTAAAGATTTCATCTACATTGTCTGATATGATAGGAAAACAAATACCAATGCAACCAGCTGCTCTACTTATTAATGATGATTCAAATTTAGGTTTAACAGAGAGACAAAGGAAGATTTGGCTAGCAGGTCTAATATCTGCCAAAAAGATAATTGGTCCAAGATGGCTTCCTCCTCATATTCTATCTGTGCGACACTAGTTACTTCAGTTTCATGACATAATAATGCTGGAACTTTCAACAGCCAGAATAAATAAGGCCAGAGCTTTAACTGTTGAGGCATGGAAAGCTACTGCAGATGAACTGACAGAAAGGCTTCAAGATGGTAGAAATTAGATATAATTTGGACTTTTAGACCTCTGTTCTGTGTATTTACTTTACTTATCCTGTGGCTTACATACTGAAATCTGCGTGTTTTTTGTCTGTTTTTATAATTATTCTCTATGGTATACTTTCAGGTAACTTTCCAGCTTCTTATTTTATTAATTTATATATGTATTTATTTTCCTTTTAAATATTTACCTGAAGTGAGAAAATAAGGAATTTGTTTTGATTGTAATTTTTGTAAGGATCAGTTGCTTGGACTAGGGGAACCACTGGGGGTGGTGGGGAGGAATGGAGGGTCAGTTTTTTTGTTATGTTTCATGTGAAGAATCTGGGCAGTCTGTAATTGACCTCCTTTATATAAAACCAATAAACACCAATTGATCACAAAAGAAATGTTTGCTCTCTAACAATAGAGTGCGCAGGGCGACAACGATAAAAGAGAACTAGTTACTAGCTGTAGTTCTATTGTTCTATTTGAATCACTTTCTGCTGTGGTAGATGGTCACACATGGATTGCACTTTCAAAATAATAATAATAATAATAATAATGATAATAATAATATTATAATAATAATCAATAATAATAATTTTAAAAAAAGTTTATGCTTGTTTTAGGCATATAATACACTTTAGGAATATAATCTGGCCTAGGATATAGCAAGGCCTTGGCTAATCCAGGGGCAAAGTCAATCCCCCTTTGTTTTTAACCGGGAACGAGGGACATGCAAAAGAAACCTATCAGAAGATCTTAGAAGTCTGTTTGATGAATGTTGTGTAAGAAGATCCTTGAGATAGGAAGGAGCTTGATCATTAAGCGTTTTAAAAACAAACATCAGAATCTTAAACTGAATCCTAAAACGGACTGGGAGCCAATGGAGTGATGCTAAAATTGGGATGACATGATCAAATTTCTTTGCCCTAGTCAACAGCCTTGCAGCTGCATTCTGAACCATCTGGAGACTAGCCAGAGATGACTGAGGAAGACCCAAGTATAATGAATTACAATAATCGAAGTGATAAAAGCATGAATAACCTTCTCCAAACCTTGAAAGACAAAAATGTTTTAAGTTTAGAAATAATCCATAGTTGATAAAAACTATTCTTAATGACCGAATTTATTTGCTTGATTAAGCATAATTCTGAGTCCAGAATGATGCCAAGGTTCCTTACCTGGGAAGAAATTGAGGGGAAGCTCATTAATGAGACCATCTCTCAATCTCAGGGGGCCAAAAACAATTATTTCGGTTTTGTCTTCATTAAGTTGGAGGAAATTACTTGTTAACCATTTTTTAATGTCGTCCAGACAGTCCAACAATGGCTGAATGGAGTCACCAGCTTTCAATGGAATGTACAACTGGGTATCATCAGCATATAAATGAAAAGAGACATTGTGTGCCCTAATAAAATTCCCCAACGGACGCATATATAAGTTAAAAAAAAGTTGGCCCAGAACGGATCCTTGAGGTACACCACTAATAATAGGAGCGGAAGATGAGGAGAGATTACCCAACGCTACCGAGAAAGGACCTGTCCTTAAGATATGAGCTGAACCATTGTAGGGCGGTACCTTTGATACCAAACAGGTGCTCTAAGCACCAAAGAAGTATGTTATGGTCTACACTATCAAAGGCAGCTGTAAGATCTAGTAGCATCAACACAGCATTTTTTCCAGCATCCATTGCCAGTAAAATGTCATTGGACACTTTTAACAAAACAGACTTTGTGCTATGATAAGCAGTGAAACCAGATTGTAAAGGTTCCAATAGCATAGCTGAATTTAAAAACAGGAGCAATTGTGACTGTACTACTTTCTCTAACAGCTTTGACAGAAATGATAGCTTAGAGACAGGCCGATAATTATTAAAGCAACCTTCATCCAAACCCTGTTTCTTAAGCAAAGGTTGAACAATAGCATGCTTAAAACAATTTGGGACCACCCCAGCATCCAAAGATAAATATTCTCAACACCTGAATACTGGGGCCAATTTCAGAAAAAGTTGCTTTCATAATCACAGAGGGAACAACATCAAGTGTAGTGCCCATTATTTTCATCTGGTTAACCAGATCACACAGTTCCTTTAGAGAAACATGTTGAAATTGATCAAAGGAAACCGGTATAGCCAGCGAATTCAGGGTCAGGTCTGAGAGCTGTGAAGTGAAGGAAGAACGAATGGTAATTACTTTATCAGCAAAAAAACATTAAAAACTTCTCACAAAGTTCAGCCGAGGGTTCCCCATGGAATTGGCAACTCAGATTAATAACTGAATTTATCGTGGTGAATAAATTCTTAGGTCTATGACAGTGTGTAGTAATTAAATCAGAGAAATACCTAGACCTAGCTGGCTTTGCTGAATTCTGAAACTTAAACAAACAATATTTAAAAATTTGAAAGGACACACAAAAGGGGCATGGCTGGCCAACATGGCCATGAAGATCCTAATTGTAGAAGGAGCCAACCCTGTTGAGAAAGATCCCTGTGAAAACTCCAGGACTGTAGGTATTGCACAGTTAACTGGGTCTAACTGACATTCCTCACACTACGAGACAAAAAGTCACCTCTTGAGCGCATATAATTTTCTCATGGATGGTGCTCTAACATTCAACATGGTCTCTACAGCCTCGGTTGCGAGACCAGAATCTATGAGCTGGTGCCCTTCAGGGGTCAGACTAACAGTTTCCATACTTCTGGATGAGGGTTACAAATCAACCCTCTGGCATGAGACAGTAGATCCCTGTGAACGGGAATTTCCCAAGGAGTGCTGTCTAGCTGGGATGTCATCTCAGAGAACCATATTTGAGCAGGAAAGACATGTGTGTACTATGGCAGTGTGTTGTCTCCTCAGAAGCAAACACATCCACTTCCACTTGGTTAAACCTCCGCCATACGGACTCCAACACTTGTGGATGGAGCCTCCAATCCCCAGCCCCTGCCTCGACAGGATGTTTGCCCCCACATTCCTGTTGCCGGGAATGTACATTGCACTCACTGACAAAATCTTTCCCTGCTCAAAGAGGGAAACTGAACAGGGGGCGTGAACGTAACCTTCCCTGGTGGTTTATATATGAGACCATCGCTGTATTGTCTGTCACAACTAACACATGGTGACCTCTCAACTGAAGAAGAAAGAGTTTCAATGCTAGGAATATGGCCCGCATTTCTAGATGATTTATATGCCACTGTAGGTGAGGGCCGCTCCAGAAACAGTGAGCTGGACAGCCATCTAAGACTGGGCCTCAGCCCATGAGGGAGGTTTCAGTCATCACCATCTTGCAATAAAGAGATGCTGTGTGACCTGAGGCTAGAAACCGGGGACACCTCCAAATTCTCAGAGCATGTAGGCTTTGCACTGTGACACTTATTACTCTTAGGACTTTCGTCCTGAAATGCCCGACGTTTCAGCCACCACTGAAACGGTCTCATGTTGCAATAGGGCCAATGGAATGATGTTGGCTGCTGCTGCCATAAGACCCAACAGTCTCTCATAGAGACTGGATGGGATGTCCAGAACCAGCTTTATCTTGCACAGTGTTGATAGGATTAACCTTATGCGTGTTGGGGATAGAAATACCCTCATCATAGTAGAATACCATATAACCCCTAGAAAAGTTGTCCTCTGCACTGGAGAAAGCATACCTTTCTTGGAGTTCAACCTGGTCCCCAAACTCCTCATGTGGGTGAGAACAACATCTCAATGTTGAATGTCAAACACCCTGGATCACACTATAATTAACCAGTCATCCAGGTAGTTTAGTACATGGAGGCCCTGGAGTCACAAGGGAGCCAGAGTGGCATCCATGCACGTCGTGAAAGTGCGAGGGGATAAAGCTAGACTGAAGGGAAGAACCGGATCTTGGTATGCGTTGCTGCCAAACACAAACCTCAGGAACTTTCTGTGACTGGGCAATATTTCTGTGTGGAAATATGCATCTTTTAGATCTATCGTCACAACCCAGTCCTCAAACTGAATCTATGGAATGAAAAGTTTGTGCATCAACATCTTGAATCTGTATGTCCGAAGAGTACAGTTCAGATGACGCAGATCTAGCAGTACACGCAGACTCTCATCTTTTTTGCGGACCAGGAAATAATGACTGTAAAAGTTCTATGGCCTCTTTATCCAAGAGGGCTCTTACTTCCTACACTAACATCGGGCTCCGCTCTGTGCTGAGGTACTGTGGTGAGCACACCTTTGAACCGGGGGGGTCAAGCTCTGAACTGGACCCAGTAACCCTTTTCTATGGTGGACAGAACCCATGGAGACACATTTGGCAGTAGTTTCCATGCTGCCAAATGGTCTTTTAGTGACGTTAACTTTTCCACATTCTGCTGGAGGGAAAGCATCGGATTTTCGTTGCCCTGTGACAGCTTGATGACCACAGAACACTGAAAACTTGGGATGACATTAGCTAGAGTGGACCCTACAGTAGTACTGGGGGCTAACTGCCCTAACAACCTCACGTCCCAATACTTCCCTCCATGGCTCATCAGGACCGCTCCTTCTTTGCCTGTTTGGCATTAATGAACATTCTCAGATCAGGCCTACAGGCAGGCTGTGACTGTGGCCGCCTGGTCCCCCTGGCTTTCTGTGAGAGGAGGCAAGCCACCACACTTGACTTCTGTGCCTTCCTCGCACTACTGTTGGCCCGGGCTCCGCTCATGGATGCCCAAGTGAACTTGACACAATGGGGAAGAAACTGACTCACTCAGCAGGTCTGGTTAGTAGGCCTAGAACACTATCATTGCATGCAGTTACCCACAAACGAGACCCGCTGCCTCATAGACTTTTTCAACCACCTCCAAGGTGGCCTTACATGGCTTGGATGGCAAAGCTGGCCCCCCTAAATTCCCTGTCATTGATGGAGAGAGGTAGCTCGCAAGCGCCTCCTCCACCTTTGGCATAGCTAAATACCTGTACTGTTCATTCCCCATGATGACTGAATAATCCGATGTCACAGGGTAAATACAACTGGTGTACAGCTTTCCCGAGAAGTGCAATATTTCATCATGCACTTCTGGAAAAAAGGGACATGCATTTTCTGCAGTGTGAAGGAGATTTATTTTCACTAGGGAGAAAGTGCTCGTCCAGCCTGCTATGAGCCACTCCCTCTTGCCCGGGCCAGTCTAAATGTAGTTTTTCTACAGCCCTAGTAATCACTTCAAGTAGCACTTTATATACTTGAGAGCTGCTCTCCGTTTTTGGTGCACTGGCTTCGCCCTCTGGCTCCTCGGAGTCAGAGAGGGTGGGCTGACTTTCCATACTGGAAGGAGGAGTCACGACACGAGCTCCAAACCCGGAAGCAGAGAGTCTGATCCAGAGGACAGAGCAAGAAATAGAGCAGCGCTCGTCTCCGACTCTTCCTCCAAATCCATATGGGATCCCCAGGACCTGAGCCTGGCAGCGGCCAGCCCTGAGCCCCAAGGCTCCGAAACCCAACTCCCTATGGCCGAGAATAGAGCGAGCCAATAGTGCAGCTGCCTGATTTTGCAGCGTTCACACCCAGAAAGTGTGTCCATCCCCCTCTGTAACACTTCCTGAACTCTCTCTGACACATACTTTCTTTTTTTGCAAAGGGAAGAAATGTAAAGATATACATTTGATACAAATGAAGAGTTTTTAGGAACATTCACACAACCAACATGCAGTCTTTGCTGAAGATAATAAGGCTGATGATGTGGTTTACAGGCACCATTTTATAATCACGTGACGCACGAAATGCCATGTCACCTGATCATGGCAGGCCTATAAATAGGCATGATTTCACACAGACTTCACATACCGGTTATGCACCAGGGTGCTTCTCACAGCGTGAAGCTCACACAACATTGAGTTCCCTTTAAAAGGGAATTCTTGTTCACAAAAAAACTCATACTTCAACCCTCTTATATGTTTATAGAAGAGTAGTGATATACAAGCCCAAGAACAGGGGAACTACCCATAGTTTAGTCTCGTTTCTCTTGAGCTTTCTTCCTCATGTCATCTCCGGGAATTGTTCCTTGTCAAAGTCAACTCTCTGGCTTTTTCATTAAGGATCTAAATCTACAGCCTGATTTCTGTAAAGCTGCATTGTGACAGTGTATATGTAAATAATAGTAATAATAATAATAATAATAATAATTATTATTATTATTATTATTATTAAGTCCTTTTGAATACTGGTTATTTATGGTGTCCCTGAGAATTTCTGGCATCCATGAAAGAAATGATTACATTGTTGAATGAAAGGATGAATTATGCAGACTTAGAGCTTAATTTGCAAATATAATTGGAAGAATTAATTTACATATTACAAAACATATTATATGAAACATATTACTTTGACTTCCAGTCCACTGCCCTTGGATTTCAATTGAGTCAGTCTTGAAAAACAAGCTTTCTGTTCTTTTCTCAGTTCAGGAAAATGTGTTGAAAGCCTGTGGTAATCACATATACACTACAGATGTAGAGAGAGATTAGGTTGAAAAGGCATATACAGCCCTTTCCCCCACATACACACTTTTTAATGTATACATACTCTTCCATATCTAGTCATATGCACCAGAGAGTGTATAATACTGCCTACTCCAGATAGCAGTGGAGGGAATAGACACATCGCTCAGGCATTATTAATGTTTTATGTAGCTCTGTCCATGCTGCTGGTGTTACATTCACAACTGTACAGAGATGTTTCACTGGAGGAGGCTGTGAGCGAGACAGAGAGATAGAGAGGCAGAAGAAAAATAGAAAGCACAAGAGGAACACTGGATGAAGAACAGAGTTGAAATTCTTTCCCATGAAATGGTTTTAGATTTTATTCTGTATGTTCATGCATTTCCTTTCGAAACAGGAAGTCAGTGTGACAGTGTTTGAAGTGCTTGATTGATTTTCACAACAGACAATAGCGTTTGCGATATGCCACACACTGCCTAAGTTTACCTATCCTAAATATGGAACAGCAAAGAGTGTAACAATAGCATTTATCAACTGTGAAGCATTTCTCATTTTCACCTACATCTGTTGATTTTAACAAGGACAGTATCCTACGCAAATTAAATGCCGTATGGTTTTGGAGCTACACTGTAAATGTTTAAGCCAAGGACAGCTGTCAGAGGTACAGATGGTGATAGAGAGCTGCACGCTTGTTACTGGGATTTATCTGATGTGTCTGTGTGGCAAATAAAATGATATTACTTACTCTTCCTGAAGGAGAAGGCCTGACGATGTATAAAGACAGAATCATGTTCTGACATAGCAAAACATTCCAGCATCGAACAGCTCCAAGGTAAAACACTCCTCTGAAAAGTGCCTCTCACATAACCATGAATCTGCACAAACTGCGCCATGTTCAAAAGCATAAACTCCAGCCATTTGTTTTCTCTAGTTGGAAAAGAGAATGGTGTGCAGGAAGATGCAAAGGCAAAAATGGACATACAAACTATGTTTACGTATAAAATACTGCTACTTGATAATAAGTTTTATTTATTCATTCTCATGTGATTAATTTTCATGTGATTCATTTACCTTTTCTCTTCTCTCCTCCCTTCCCTTTCCCAAATATTTCATTGAGAAGAAGGCAAACCCCCCCCTTCATCATGGCTACTCAATAACTGTCGCTGGTTATATAAATATTATAAAACCCAAGAACAGGCACAAAAATTTAAGTGGGAAGTGTCTGTAACTCCATAAAGTATACAATAAAGGGATGGCATTCATAAAAATAATAATAAATAAATAAATAAGTAAATAAATAAAAATTCATCTAAGTTAGGAGCGTATACAATACCTGTTTTTGCATTGGAGTACCAGCAACTATAACACTATTATCACATCAGCGATAACGTTAGTGGACGAAAACTGTAACCTTTTGACAATTAAAATAGCGACCCCTCCTACTTTCAAATTAAAATTCGAGTGGAAGACGTTTCAAATATGTAAAAACCTTAGATCTCTTGACAGGATTACCTCTGACGTTCCAACAAATAAATCTTAAAGGCATGCCTGTCCCAGCCGGAGTGGGACCCCCCCAGCTACTTTATAATAAGACTCGCCCCCAGTGGTGGGACATACACTGTACATTTTAGAGAGCATTTAATTGCACGAACAGAAGACTAGTACAGGATGAGTCAGATTTTTTTTTTAATTATACGACAAATTAGAAACTATAAATTATAAAATAAAAAAAGGCTTTATCAACAAAACTGTTTTTTTTTCCCCTAGGTATACTTGCATATTGGCGTCCATAACACCAAGGGACAGATACAAAAAGCTCTGAAACACCAATTTTGATTTTAGGGGCACTTTAGTACAGATGCAGCTGAGTAATGAGACAATGTAGGGGTGTGTGTATGTATGTATGTGTGTGTGTGTGTGTGTGTGTGTGTGATTGGATGGCCAAGTTGACTAGCTCAGCCAGGATCGCAGTAGAGCTCAGCCAGCTTTACTGTACTGATCCTAGGAGCTCAGGAGGAAGAACTAGCCTGCAGTGCACTAATTCATTCACACACACTGAGTCACTTAGACACACACACACACACACACACACACACACACCCAAAACACAACCCAAAACACACTGTACTGTATATACACACACATCAAATCTGAGCTGTTGTGCTTCTCTAACATACTTCTCATTCTCTAATACACTTATGCATATCGTTTTATATCTCTTTCTACTTTTACTCTTAATCTCCTTCCTTTCTGACTTCCTTTCTCCTCTCATCTTTTTTCCCCTCTTAGTCTCTTCATCTTTATCTTTCTCTGTCTCTGTATGGTGTCAGTTACATCATGACACATTTCATGTCCATATTCTCTTTTCTGTCACTGTCACTCGACCTCACCTCTCTCTTATCTTTGCAGCTATGGACCCCTTCTCACTTTAAGCAAAAAAAGAAAAATATCCATGGACCACCTCTGTATAGATTTATTTAACGAACTACTTAAATATTAAGCTCATTATTCAAATTTGTACAATAATATTCTGGCTGTTCATGGGAGCATTTTATTTCAGAGATTTGTACTGATAGAGCACAATATAAGTATTGTTGAGGTTGTCAAAGAGGCTAACAACTTTAAGGTAGTCCCTCCAGAATTTTGCAATTTTGCGATCGCTGAAATTAATGCAAAATCCAGGAAACTCCACAATATTCAGAGGAGCATGCAATTTTTCAAAATTACCTCAGATTTCCTGTAGATTTGGGCCAAGATGTGCCATGCAGCATCATCACAATGTGCATTCAGTCAAAGCCCTCTTCAATTCATGTGCAGCTGAAAGGTCTCATTTACCAACAAACATCACTGCAAAAGACAAAACAAAATTTCCTGTGATTGTACTTCCGCCAATTCAAGTAGTTTTTGGCAAAAAAGCACGAAAAACTCAGACATAGCAAAATCAATCATTTTTGGCCAAAACGACCACAAAAAAATCCTGTATGGACTGTTAAGGACTTAAAAAGGAATACAACTTTGCTAATGGTGGGTTGTTATTTCAACAGCTGTAATAAAATAAAAAGATCACAGACTATATTTATTTTCATCAGAGGAAAGTATATACTAAAGGTTGATATATGACAAGCAGTTTAGAGTTACAGTTTAGTAAATTATGTCTGAGTGTTCATACTGATAAGTCATTAAGAGATAATACAGACTGAAATGACTACTTAGAGCCACAGGTTTGCTGCCAGGTTCATTATATTTCAGAATGATTTTTCTTTAGTAATGTTTTGACATTGCAGTTTGCGTCATTCAAAATGCAGTCTGGCTAAAACAAAAACAACAACAACCACAACAAATATAATGTCTGAATAATGTCTGATATCTGCATTTTTAAAAGGCTGTGCAAAGATACATTTGGCCTTTTACCCTTACATCTTCCTCTCCAATAGTTCTGCTACTGACATCAGTTAGTGCTTTAATGTAATACATATAGTATCATAGACATCTTCAATAGTTTATGTGACCAATACCATCATTTAGAATTCAAAATGGGCGGTCGCTGAAGACAGTATGGATTATTTAGCTCAGAGGTTGTCAACTGGCAGAACGTGAACTGGATGCGAACCCAGCAAAATATTTCAGAAAACCAAACCAAGCCCTTGATGAAATACTGCAGCAGAGATGACAAGAGTATGAAAAAACCTGGCCGCCATTTAGCTTATCTAGTTTTCAAAACATAACATTCAGAACCAGCTTGGCTTCTGTCACCGATCTTTCATTGAAGCAGTCACATAAATTTATGTAAATTATTTAGCTGAAGACAGCTCATTGGTCCTGAGACTAGTTACAGGGCTAAAGACATTACAGGGCTACAAGGCTAAAGACACTAGTTCAGAAAGGGAAGAGATTTCACAAACCTTCATTAGATTTTTCACTTTATCCTCTCTGGACTAATTATGAACTCAAGACATGGCTTGTTTAACCAAAAAGTTGATGACGAAACCAGAATGGACAGAGATATATGTGTTCAATATGTCTGCTTCAAATTCAAAACATGTCTCGCCCATTGAGTCTGTGGTACTGGTTAAAAGTTGTAATGTGTAGCACCACTATGAAACAAAACATAGCTTCTTTGAATTGTCTTATTTATAGCCATAAACTAATCATTAATAGCAAAATCATTTTATGTAACTGGACTTAAAAAGTTTCAACAATGTTTACTTACACTAAGAAAAATCCAGCTTTTTATGGTATGGGACTGTTAAACCTTTCAGGGAAAAAATACTCGAGTGTAATATTTGTTGTCATGTTTTGAGATATTATATATATATATTTTTTGTAAATGTATTTAATCACGCTTTAATTGAGCAAATTTCTTGGCTGTCACTGTGAATTGATTCAAGCCAATGACAGAAACAAGGTGAGGCATGAAGAACATGATAAAGAGTGAAAGAATTAAAGCTATGCCTATCATTCTCCTTCCAGTTTTCATGGAATTCTTCCCCTTTCATTCCATAATTGAATGTCAGTCTCAGCAGTCTCTGTTTCTGTGTGTGTGTGTGTGTGTGTGTGTGTGTGTGTGTGTGTGTGTGTGTGTGTGTGTGTGTGTGTGTGTGTGTGTGCGTGCACTCGAGTGAGTGAGTGAGTGAGTATGGTGGTCATGCATGCTCGCACACACATTATCTCTCTAAAAAATGGCTGTTCTTCAATCAGATCACGTTGGCAGCCTTCTTACACCTGCGCTATTTTATTAACTGTACAGTAAACGCTGATTGTCATTTTCAGATGCTTTGTCCAGTTTATATTGTATGGAGCTTGTGCCTCATTTATTCTCTTTTCTAAATCGATTTAATCATAATTTGCATGCAGTTAAAATGTTAACAGGACGTAGATGAAAATGGGATAAAGAGGAACAAGATGATGAAACATGACTCAAATTCTTAAATTGCATACTTTGAAATTCTTAAAACTATGTAAGTACAGTATACCAGTTAGAAAATTGCAGATTTATTTTTAACTGGCTAATGATTAATTCAATTGTGAAAGGAAAGAAATGGAGAGCTACATGAAGAGAGGATACAGTTCATTTTGATATTGATTTGTCTAAGTGGTTATTATTTCAATCAGCTAATGAATTGTATGGGCTTAAATGGGAACCATAAATGGGTAGTTCTCCTTTGCAGTCTATGTTGAAGTAAAATTCCAATAGCATCATCGGCACTGTTCATTTTTTGCACTGAACACCATTTGGTTCATTAGTTTAATGAATTGTAACAATAAGCACTTCACACAGTTCTGTAGTAGGAGTCTGTACAATGCAACCCCAATAAGTGAATTGTGTCCTTAATCTGTTTAACTGTGTTTCTTCCTTATTGATTGTATTTACATCTTGTGTCTTCTGTAGTTACACCATTTGGTTCTTTGTTTTGAACAAAGTTTCTGATGAAGCTAAAGTTTCGGTTGTCTCAGTTTTTTCCCCCCAGCTTTTTCACCTCATAATGGCCTGCTTTGCGACAGTGATACTTCTTTGATCACAGATTATCCTCAGATTTGGGCCAAGACACATCATGTGACTTCATCACAATGCACAATCAGCCAAAGCCCTCTTCTATTCATGTGCTTTGAAAATGAGTACAGCTAAAAGGCCTCATTTACCAACAAACCACTGTGAAAGACCATGTAAAATAATTTCATGCACTTGCAATTTTGCCAATTCAAGCGGTTTTCCGCAAACAAAATTAAAAAAAAAAACTCCACCAGTAGCATTGCAAATTTTGAGTAAAGTTACAGCAAAATCAAGCATTTTTGGCCACAACAATCACAAAAAAACTCTGAAATCCTGTGCAGACTGAAACAAGGCTAAAATCTCACTCCAAATATTCAGCAACCCCACATATTTAGCAACTCCATGTGTTAGTTAAATGTAAACACTACAAAGACAGAGAGGTCATTAGGCATCAAGTCTTTAACATGTAGGCATTAATGGGGAATGACAAAGCTATTGTTATTGATAAAATGAATATCGAATAGCAAAGCAGTGACTAGCTGTGTTGACCATATCAGTGTTTACTAAATTGTCATTAACATATAAAATACAATGGCCCTGGAAATGAATGAAGAGGTTGAATGTATGGAATGGCATATAAATTAGTCTGTTTGTGATTAATGAAACTGTTGTACAACAACAAAATGAGCAGTAATTTGAGCGGAGTTTACTTTGTTTCAGCTGTGTGAACATAAGCTCCAGTCCACTAATGCCTTTTCTACATGTCATATGCATAGAACACACCCTTATTTTACCTCATATACACCTATTATACATGAAAAGTGCCATAATATATGTAGATTTTGTGATAATATGCCAATAAAAGGAAGCATTCAGTAGGCTATCCTTTCAGGAAAATCCAAGAAAAGTAAGACCAATCCAATATCCGAGGAAAGAAGTAAAAAGAGAAAGTAGATAATAAATTTCATTAAAACTGAGTAGAGGTGTTTTTGTTCAAGGTTGCTGAAAAACAAAAAAATAGACTGAAAGTGTGCTGAGTTTTTACAAAAGCCATGGACAGGCAACAAACTGAACTGTGATCTAACCTTACTTGTAGTTATATCAGCTCTATTCATAGCTACTTAGGACTACAATAGTTCAGGTTTAACTGAAGTCATATTCAATAAAAATCTAAATACAGGTGAGCCAAGTTTATCCTGAACAAATAAACAAATCCTTATTTTACAGTATATAAACAAAATAATTTAATGAAACTGAAAAGAAGCTAATCAAAGCTGAATGAAAATTTGCATCTAGAATGTTTTAATGTTGATGTGTGATGATGTCTAAGTGTGCAAAAAAAAGGACTCCGTTCATAGTGCTTCATGTATACAAATGTGCTTATTAATCAACTGAAGGACTAATGAGCCGTTAAAGATGCACATCTGTGCCTTTGATTCACACTTACACATTGCATGTTCACACACTTATCTAGATTTAAATTAAACGTATAATGCATTATTTAAATGTACGTGGTTCAGTCTATACAGGGAACTGTATACTGTATAAAAAGGTCTGTAATTCCTATATGGTCAACCAAATATACATGTAAATCTATCACTGATATAGTGTCAGTAGATTCTTAATTTGAAGGTGACATTCTACATTATAACCTCATTGAGATCTAACTCCAAATTAAAGAGCCAAAGCAACAAAAACTGTTCCTGTCCAATTAATCACAGGCTGCACTATGGATTTGTAGCTCAGTGACAGCTAATATTATTTCTTTATGTATCACAGTGGGACATGAACCTCTGACCTTATGGTTAAGGCTGTGAGTCACTTTACCAGAACGTCACTATCACTACCTGTGATGAGAATTCTTTAAACATTTTTAGTTAAGAATTGATGAGTCAGTGTACCTACATGTGCCCTATTTATCTTCATATCTTCATGCATATGTATATATATATATATATATATATATATATATATATATATATATATATATATATATATATATATATATGTATATATATATTGGTAGGACTCTGGTTTCATCTATATTGCAAATTTGATTGATGGGGATACATGAGCGTGGCCTTATTCTTTGAAAGATGCTCAGTGATCTCTGCTTACACACCCTCATCACATAATTCACATAGATCGATTCTTTCATTTTGTTGTGGGGGAGGGGAAATGCTAAAGCCAGGAACCTCTCCCTTTATCTAGTGTGTATGCGTCGTGTCTGAATATGAGTGTAATGTATGGACATACCATATATTTCTCGTTGTCATAGTGACATTTGTAAATGGAACTGTGTTTAATGTGTTTAACAGAACACTCCCTGAACAGCCAACTCATGTGGAATTCACATGTGGAAGAGAATTCATGATATTTGACACAACATTGTCATTTCTCAATATGCAAATGAATGTGGAAGTTCAGTTTGCTCTATATTTTTGGGTGTATCTTTTCTTAAGACTTACCCAGCACATCTGAAGTAAATGTTAATATTCCCAAAATATACTGCCACTGTACATTTAATTTGTCCATACCAGGTTCTCTGGTTTCCTCCCACCTCACAAAAACATGACAGTTGGTCTACTGGCTACAGTAAATTGTTCTGAGGCATGAATGAGTGTGTGAATAAGTGAGCAAATCAGCGTGCATGGTGCCCTACAATGGACTGGCATTACATCAAGGGTTGTATTCCCGCATCTCATTTTCTGGAATAGGCTCTGGATAGACAGTGACCCTGACCAGGATAAAGCAATTACTGAAGATGAATGAGTCAAAGCCTTAGTGTCACCCTGCCAGCTATCTAAATTGCAAGCCTCATTCATTAGTTAGCTTAAGCTTAACGTCAATATGTACCACTTTCCTAGCAACCTTTTTCCCCCTGCTTTTAATAATTTCAGTGGCAAACTTATTGTGTGTTCATCACTCCATATCAACGCATGTATTTCTAAGTACCATTAAATGCAATGACAGTATCAGGAGTTTGGATCTTGAACTGTGATTATTTTTTTACTAGAATAAATTTGACCCAAATTGAGAATTAATGCACACCGCCCTGCCAATCAGAAATTGATAAAGAGATTAATTAGGATAAATATTTAATGGGTAAAAAAATAATAATAATTATGTAATTTTTTTATATAATAAAAAATATTTATTATATGCAATAAAGCAGTATGCTAGTGATCAATTCTAACCTGCGCAGAGTATTAGAAGAATCCAAAAGGGCTGCCAGTGAAGGAATAATGAGAAGAAGAGAAGGAACAGGCTAGTTTTTTTTTTTTTTACTCTGCAATAATCCACAGTGCCTGTCAGCTATACTGATTGCTGTGGTATCAAGCTGCACTAACTAAGGCAGAACTTGCAGGAATGAAAGAAGAGTTGCACAATGTGACAGGGCATGTACACAGAAGTAAGAAGAGTAAATACAGCACTATAACAGGCTGAAACGAACAGACTGTGGAGAGCAGATGGTCTCAGTGCTCACGCCTAAAGGCAGTCTAAAGAGGGGGAGAAATGAGTGAGAAACACGAGACAGTGCACAAGCCCTATTAACAAGGTTTGGAAAAAATTGACGGAGAGAGGAATATGAGAATAAAAATGATTTGATGCATCAGAGGTCAGGCTGGTTGCTAGTGATATATATCTGTTAAAAGAATTCAAGGATTTTCGAACATTCAAATATGTTGATAAACTTCTGGTGAAAAAAAGATACCTCATAAAATAATTCAAAGCAATTGTACATTGCTTGTTGACAGGTCTAGCTGAGAATTAACTGACTGAAGACTCTCTTCTTATCTCAAGGTTGTCTCAATCTTAGTCATAATGGAAACCAATAGGCAATGTTCAAACCATTTTTTTTCAAGATGTTCCATTTTTGGTAATTCCACATACTGTAGCTTGCTGAATATAGCATGTAGAGTCGCATGACATACTAAAGGATGTTGGAGACATTTTTTCTATCATGTTTTGAGTCCAATTGTCCTCTTAGAGGGAACAGAGGTAACAACAAACAGAGGGAAAAACTATTGTAACCATTTAGAACACATTATCTGTTAATTTCAATTAATGTATTCGGTTCCATCCCTACCACGTACAGTACATACTTAAACCTATGCAGCAACTAAAATAATACAGTCCTTACTGAACATATTGGAACAGCAAGGCAATTTCTATTGTAAGCCATTTGGGTGTTATGCTCAAAAGATGAATACGAGACATATTTCCTCATACTTGCACTTAGATGTGTTAAACAACTTATAACATGGCACCACTTGTTTGAACCCAAACACCTTTTTTTTTTTTCAAGTGATCGAAATATTGGAACACGTGATTGATCTTTCTTTCTTGCTGCCCAGGTGTGATATGTTAAATTGATTATTTAAAGAATTTAATGAATGTCTACTCTTGCTTTGAGCCCTAGGTTTTGCCTGTTTTGTAGTTAGACATGATAAACCAACATGAAGACCAGAGAGGTGTATATGGAAGAAAAGCAAGCCATTTTGAACCTGAGAAAACAGGGAAAATCAATCAGAGCCATTGGACAAACATTAGGCATAGCCAATACAACAATTTGGAATGTACTGAGAAAGAAAGAAACCACTGGTATACTAACAACCAGACATGGAACAGGACAGCCAAGGAAAACCACAGCAGTTGATCACAGAAACATTGTGAAAGCTGTGAAGAGAAACCCCAAAACAAGAGTTAATGATCACCAACAATCTCCACAGGGCAGGGATGAAGGTATCACAATCCACCATTTGAAGAAGACTTTAAGTGCAGAAATACAGAGGCCGAACCACAAGAAGCACAAGGTCAGACTGGAATATGCAACCAAATATTAAGCGTTATTTATTTTAATTTAGTTTGAGACTATATGTTCCTATCATTTTTTCACCTATAAATCGAGTGCTCTGCCACCAATGGTGCTATGTTTTAAGTTATTTAACACATCTAGATGTAGATATCAGGAAATTAAAGCTGAAATTATGAAAATCTATTGTCTCATATTCATCGTTTGTTCTCAAACTTAAATCTCTTTGATGTACAGCTTACCAATTTGGCTTGCAGAAAAAATATATTTAAATCACAAATGTATGCAAAATGTCCAGGCCTAACCCACAGACAAAAATGTCACCAAGTAGCAGCAAGTCAAAAATGGCCCAGGGAAAACGTTGGAAATGGCAACTCTGGTTATATGCCATATGGATTCCTCCTCCAGTTGCACTGGTTCTGCTCTATTGGGATTATTGTGGTAGCATTCTTGGCTGTTCACCAACAGTCCCTGCATCCAAATCGCTTGGCACAGAAATAACAGCAACTGACATCTCTGTTTATCATATCAGCTAACACCTGCAGCTTAATGACCAATGAGCAGTCAGTTCAGCACACTATAATAAGTAGGTAAAATCTGTAAATCTATGGCTAGATGCCACAGTGCACATGGGCGCTGTTTGTAGCCCACACACTAAGTGTCTATAATTCCCCATGTGTTCTGTCTTTGATTACTCAATAACTGAGTGAGAGTATTCAGTGGAGAACAAGAGAGGAGAGAGAGATGGAATGATGGAAAAAGTAAGAGAGAACATGATGAAGTATGAGAAAGAAAAGAGGTAATTTAGAGAGAAGCACAGGGGTCAGGAGCATAGATCATTTTTAATGGATGATGGAAAATGGAAGTAAATGTTCCGAGATGAAGAAATGGCGGGATTTGTGCTGCCAGAGTTTTGAGAGGGTAAAACATAATCATGAAGAGGTCTCTCTACCGGTCTCCCTACCTTCCCTAATAGTCTTGTTTGATGACATGCATTATGTCAGTGTTGTTATGCAGGCCAAGGTCTAAAACCTCTCATTATTAAAAAACAATAAACATTTGCATGCACTCTCTTTTTTTTCATCTTTCCCCTTTGCTCTTCCTTGTTCTTCTCAGTCTCTCAAACATGCAGTTAAAATTGATTCGCTCCAGTTTCAAAGGCTATGATCTCTCTTACTGTGATGCAAAACTGACATGGCCTAAACGAAAACATTACAGTTTCACCTGCCATCCAATGCAATGGCTCAACTAATAACTTCAATCTTTTCTACGAATCTCATTATCCTACTATTCAAACCAGTACCCCTGCAGGACATGCTGTTATCATTAGATAATCCTAATTAATTATTCTAGTTCTTGTCCACATCAGTCCACACTCCAAGAGAATACATAACCCCCAAAACCTCTGCCATCTAACGAGCGACATTAATATGCAGAGAGACAGTGGGGGGTTAGAATGAGCAGAGAATTTGTTTAATTGGGTGAGTAATGTGTTTTCATTGCTTAGAAATTCAAAAGGTCAAGCTTGGGCTATGTATAACAAGAACAATAAGCCACATAAATAGGTCTTAGATAGCCAGTCATAGAAAGGTTGCTGAAGATTGTTAGTTTGTGCTTAGCTGTTTACTCCAACTGTGTGCTTGAGATTTAACACATTCAAAATCTGATATCAACCTATGTATTAGACTGCATAAGGGAACTGTGAGTTTCGCTTGGTAATCTTCAGGTACACAGAATTATAAAGATACAGTGCACTCTTAAGGAAAACAAGGTTAAATCTACCACTCTGAAACATATTTGAAAGCTAGCATTTTGTAAGACTCAGCCTAAGCATGTGAAGGTTTGTTCTGGCCAATGCTTCCAGGTTCCCCGTGACCCTGAAAAGGAGTAAGCGGTAGAAGATGGATGGATGGATGGATGGATGGTTCTGGCCAATGCCATGTGTGGGTCATTAGCATAGTGGGGGAGTCCAGCTCCTTCTAGTAAAGAGATCATTGATTCATTGAGAGATGAAAAAGAATTCAAACTTTGTCCATGGAGACTGGAACGTACTGCATTGTATTTTAATGTAACTGAATATAAGGGCCTAAACTTTAGTTATTCTGAATTTCTTTTAATACACTGCCAGGTGGTGTTTTTATTAAAACTCTGTCTGTACATAATGATGGTTGTGTGTGTGTGTGTGTGAATATTAAAACTGCACACAAATGTTCAGTTTCTTAAAAGCCAGCAGGAGATGCCTTGTCTTGGATGAATCATAGCAGTTTGTGATAGTTTCCTGCAACTTTAATGGATGTGACTCAATAATATATCAATTTATTGTTGGTTAAAAATTATTGCAATATACAAGTGATCGTGCTGACAAGCCACATTTTTGTGTGCTGTGAACATCCTGTCTAATCTCCAAGATACCAGATATGTTTTGCCTAGTGTGTTGATAGCATCATGGCATTAGTGTAATTAAAAAAAAAAAAAAAAAATTGTTTCCAAGATCAGATTTTTCCACATTCTGATGTTTGAAGTGAACATTAACTGCAGCTCTTGACCTACATCTGCATGATTGTATGCATTGTGCTGTTGCCACATGACTGGCTGAATGGATAATTGCATGAATGTGCAGTTGCACAGGCATTCCTAATAAAGTGGCTAGTGAGTGTATGTATTGTTTTTTTTTGTTTGTTTTTTTTTTGTTTTTTTGTGGTGTTTTTGTCCATATAATGAAGGGTTTGTCAGGGTATTGTTGCCTATTTTCTGCTTGCATATGTGGCCACAATAGCAGGGGTGAACCCACTGCCATGGTTCTTGCTCCCATTCTGTCTCTGTTTCTTCTATCAATATAAAATTTTAAAAAGAGAAAGCCTTTTATTGTCAACCAGCAGGATTCATACTCTGATGATGAGTTTAAACTGGTTGTTTCCTATGCTTGATACTGTATAGGTGTGCCATTTCTTCTGGAAGTATGTGTATGTGGTTAAGTATTTTTTCTGAAAATACATTTTATAGTGGGTTTGTAACACTAATTTTTCTTTCTTGAAGGTCAAGTGCATTTAAAATGAAGAGCACTTAGCAAGCAATATAATTTCATTTTTAGCTAATTTGCATGTATGTGTGGTTGTGTGCATTTGTGTGTGAATGTGTGGCTGTGTTATTTGAGGAGAAGGGTAGCATCTGTGCTCCATTAAAAATGACCGCTCTGGGATCTCCATCTCCTATCTGTTCTCTTTGCCGTGTCTATCACATTCACATTCTCTATCTGCAATGCCTGTCCTGCCTCTATGCCTGTACTGCGGGAATGTATGAATGCTGGAAGCAGCAATATACAATTTAATAGGAACACTTTACCTGGACCAGGCAAGATTTTTCCAATTTTCAACTGGCCAGTTTCACTAAACCAACACCCACTGTAGCTTCAAATTCCTGCTCTTGGCTGACAGGAGTGGGACCAGATGGGGTCTTATGCTTTTGTAGTCTATCCACCTCAGGGTCCACATTTCTTTTTGTGTTCAGAGATATTTTTTCTGTTCACCACAGTTGTAAAGATGGGTTATTTGAGTTACTGTAGCCAACAGAACTGACACGCATTGGGTATTTTTTTGTTTTTTGCAACATCATTCACACCAACCCTAAGCACTGTTTCAGTTTCTGAAATACTCAGTTAATCTGGCATCAACAACCATACCATTGTCACGGAGATCACATTTTTCCCCATTCTGAGGTTTGATGTGAACATTAACTGAACCTCTTAACCTGTATCTACATGATTTTATGAATTGCACTGCTGCCACATGATTGGCTGATTGGATAATTGCTTGATTGAGCAGGTATATATTATACTTCACTGCCAAATTTCTTGTGAGCATGATTTGACATTCTAACACCACCATTGATATGTTGATGATGTCATCAACACTTCAGTCTTCACGCTTCATCATGCTTCACAGACTTTGCAGTTGGCATGAATAATCACCATATCCATCTTGTCATCTTGAGAAGTCAGTCCTTCAGTTCAGGGCAATCACTGTCAAGATTGGCTTATGGTCATTATTACTACGACGAGCCTTATGGCAATAACTACTGAATAGCCACTATTTCCAGCCAACATTGTAGTGATCCATATCATGTGAATTTGTTCTGTGTAACATCAGGAAAATCAGACTGTACCTGACAGAGAACATGACGTAACTCCTCATCTAAGCACTCATCCTCTGCCAGCTCAACTAATTTGCCTCTCTGCTGACAGGCTAGCTTGTCCTGTTAAACCACTGCAAATGACCCAAACTGCAATAGAGCATCTAGTCTACAATCAACCTCACAGAGCACAAGGGATGTCCGTCTTAAATACACTTCTATGGCAAGTTCTATCCATTCATCCATTCATTTTCCATACCGCTTACCCTACACAGAGTCACGGGGGAGCCTGGAGCCTATACCAAGGAATTCATGGCACAAGGCATAAGACACCCTGGTCAACCCATTGCAGGACAAAATCGCACACATATTCACATGCCTGTTAACACACTATGGACAATTTGGAAATGCCAGTCAGTATACAATGCATGTCTTTGGACTGGGGAAGGTAACTGGAGTACCTGGAGGAAACCCACAAAGCACTGGGAGATCATGCAAACAGCCGAGGTGGGATTCAAACCCCCAACCCCAGAAGTGTGAGGCAAATGTGCTAACAATTAAGCCGTCGTGCCCCACCGCATCAAGTTCTAGTCTTTGATATTTGCCTACACAGGAAGCCGTACTTATTCAATCCAACCCAATTAAATTTTATATGTATAGCACTTTTAACAATAGACATTGTCACAAAGCAGCTTTACAGAAGTCCTGACATAGATTTAGATCCCTGATGAGTATGCCTGTGGCAACAGGGAAGATGACATAAGAAAGAAATTTTGAGAGGAACCAGACTCAAATGGGAAAGGGATCGTGGGATTAAATCATTGCAGTATACAACTGTAGAAGAGTGAAGTCAAACTCTACCAAACACTATGTTGAAAGGACATTCAGTATGACTATATTATGGATAAGAGTCCTGGGATAAGCACAGGAAAGTCTTTATTGCAGCAGCACATAAAAACCTATATTTTCAAGGTTCCAAGATCCCATTCCAGAGTTGCCATCCAAACATCTTTATTAGGAGGACACCCTGTTTCTCTTTCTAACACAAACATAGGCTGTATGTTAAGGCAATGTTCCAAAAGGAATTTGAGGTGGTTTGAGATGCAGACCAAAGAAACCTAAGTTCTCGAGGGTATGAAAGTGTAAATGAAAGAACTTGATGCAGTCCACAAGACTACAAGGCATTTCATGATGTTGCCTGTTCAGTGTGGTGCTTTGGCAGGGGATTTTGTAATTGCCATCTATCCATCCATCCATCCATTTTCCATACCGCTTATTCTACACAGGTGGAGCCTGGAGCCTATCCCAGAGTACTTGAGGCATGAGGCAGGGGACACCCTGGATGGGGGGGCAGCCCATCGTATGGCACAATTGCACACATATTCACATAGTATGGACAGTTTGAAAATGTTGTTCAACCTATAACGCATGTCTTCAGAAAGGGGGAGGAACCAGGAGTACCTGATAGAAACCCCCAAAGCACGGGGAGAACATGCTAACTCTGCGCACACAGGGCAGAGGCGGGAATCGAACCCCCAGCCCTGGAGGTGCTTACTCACTCTGTTGGTTGTGTTGAATTGTGTTGATCCCTTTAACATTTTTCATTTGGAGACAATTAAAGTTTATAGTCATTTCTCTATTTTTGGCCTTGTTGCATCAATATTGCTCTACTGTCAACAACCCTATTCTCTGTGATTTGTCCTAATTAATAATCACAAGAGGTTTTGTGTCAGAGGTCAATGCAAGTCCTCGTTGCTAGAACTTCATCAAAGGCTGCACTTAGAACAAATGCAGGACAATTTTGAGCGCACATTTGAGCGCTCCAAATAAGAAAATACAGGAGACACAGTATGGATTTGAGGATCACTGCAGGGACTAACTGTAAAGATCTTTCACCGCATCCACCAACAAATTATAATCAACCATATTATAATGGTCAATATTTCTGATTATATGACTAACAGATTCGCATAAATTAATCCAGGAGGCATATTAAACATCTTTCTAAGTGCAGAATCAATGTGTCCATGTAAAAAGAGCCAAAGCTGGCATCCAAACAAGGTAAATAAACAGCATGATTCACCATCAAAGTTGAGGCAGACAGATGTTGATAATAAACCTATACAGAATGGTGTTCTGTTAGTAAGTGTACATTTTTAGGTTCTTACAAATTGCAGCAAACCAGTTTTTCTCAACTTAGCGTGATTCCTGTTCTGAGGTGGTAAACTGTTTTACAGCTGCATATTCTGCCTCAATTACAGCCAATCGTGACAGATCTAAGACATGCTTCAGAGATTTGCAGTACAGAAATGTATTACTTTCCAGATCAAGCCATCTTTGTGTTGCATTTACTGAATTTTATCTCGCTAACATTGAATCAATAGTGCTGTAATACAGTTTCTTATGTTTGTTTTGGTGTCATTTCCTCAGCTACATACTTCTCTTTATTCTTGTTTCCTGTATGTCTTTATTTCTTCTTCTTCTTCTTCTTCTTCTTCTTCTTCTTCTTCTTCTTCTTCTTCTTCTTCTTCTTCACTGTATCCAGGGAAGAAAGTTGTAGATAACAGAGGCCTTTTAAAAGAACCATGCAGAGATTTCTTTCTGTACATTTTCCTAGAAATAATATGCCAACAATGTAGTGTTAGCAAATTGTGCTTTAAGCACACAAATACAACCCAATTTCAATATAATAGAAGCCAAAAACATACTTTAAGAATAATGATGTAGCCATAGTTTTTAAAAATTGTGAATATGAGAAATGTAAAAGGTAAAAAATATATTGTTATAATCTGTGAATGCCTATTGGTACCACCGTGGTGTGGGTGTTCTGAAACCAGACTTTGCTTATTTGCTTATGGGTCCACGTTGGTGGATTAATTTGTCCAGCTTCATTTGCTCTAACAAAAACACTCAAAAGTACACCCTGTACTGTACTTTGTCGCGCCATGGTATTAGTGGTAAACATTTTTTGTGGTTCTTATTCTTATATCAAGTCAGCCATGTTTGTACCTTGGGATTACAGCGTTGCTTTAGTACATCATTAACTGAAGCTCAATATATCAGAATGACTTCAGGCAAACTACATGGATTTGCAGTTTTTTAATTTATTTCATTGTGGTTTCTTATGAAAGAAATAAGAAAGTTAACTAAGGCCTATATAGGAGTATTGAATGCAACTCAGTTCCACTCTTACATGGTCGGTTCCATATTTAAAATGGAAAAAGCACCATCCAGGATGGCTTCTCATGGGGAAAAGCAAATCTGGACTATGTTTGTCAATCTACAGTGCATTGTCAATGCCATTCTAAGCTCCTCAGTCTCCTCAGCCAGTAATGTGTTATTGTGGTGGGTTTTTTTTTTAATTTAATTTTTATTTATTTTATTTTTTTTATCCCTGTCCTGCATCCTTGGCTCCACCACCACAAAAAACAAAAACAATGATTATTTTTTCCCCCAGAATCTGGTTCACTTAACATTTCATATATAATAGTGAAAAGACTAGAACAGTATAGTGAAGTGTAGTGAAAAGTGTTACTGGTAGTGTTGAAGCTGTTCTGAATCCAGCGGAAAAAGGGAAAGGAAAATAAAAAACAAAACCAAATGAAACCTACAGGAGCTGTTTCCTACAGGAGCTGTTTCCTTCCCACCTGAAATATGGCAGAAAACAGAATAAACAACTGGACTGACAGCCATTCTGACATACAGACATAAGAAGCCATCCTGGATGGTGCTTTTTCCATACATACGCACAGATGAATATTCATGGACCGATGCTATGAGACATAAAAGAAGTGTAGGGTGAGAGTGGGGTGGATGAACCTCAGATTGAAAACTTAATGCTGAGCTGGAAAGTTTTATACATCTAGAGAGAAATGGAAAGAACGACAATAAAGTAAAAGTGGAATATGAAGATATGAAGTCGCTTTCTACAAAACCTTTCCTATCAAGTGGGCATTTTGGGTGTCTGCTTTTGGCAATTTTTCCATTTTACAGAGGAAAGAATCAACAAGGTTAATGACCTGAACAGTGTTCAATATAGGAGCAGTGTGGGAGTGTGTGGAGGTTCTGGCAATTTTGCTTAGTAACACAGGCTACTTAGAAACTGATATTGATACATACAATAGATTTCACATGAACATGTTGAACTAATTTGTAAAGTACTATCTATAAATCTGTTGTAGCAATGGCATATATAGCAATATATATTAAGGGATTTATTAACCCCTTAAACTTTCAGAAGATTTTGGCAGGTCCAGATTCACGTTCTGTACTTTTGTAACTGCGTACATTTTCTAATTAATTTCACTGTAGCAGCTGAATAATTTGTTCCAATGTTAAAAGTTTAAAAGTGTCTGCCAAATGAATAAATGTAAATTTAAGGTGAGTTACATAAATCTTAAGTAGTGTTACAGTTAATGGAACAGTTCTGTTTGCATTTACTTTTCCATCTTAGGAAATTATGCATTTGTCTTCATGATTTAAATGAGGTTTTGTGAAGTGAAGTGATGTGAGCAAGTTATTTTAGTAAGTAATTGGATTCATAAGGAGTAACTTGGGAACACTGCTTTTTTATTGAATTCGTACTACAGCCTTTTTTGAGGAAGAGCTTTCCTAAACAACCTGCAGTAAGACAGAAGACGGGACAAGATGAAATTTTGCATGCTGCTTCCTGAAATCAGAGAGGCTGGTTGAGTACCATACAGCGAAAGGAGAGAAGAATTAAAATCATTAAGAGGAAAGAGTGTGAATCAGATGACAGAAGAGAAGGGAGAAAAAAAAGCATCACTCTGACAAGACTGCTGTAATAATGGCTGGCGGCAGTTCTGTGGCTTTTCTGTCATATGACTTGTGCTGAAAAGACAATTAATGATCACGTGCTGTCTCATTAGGGAAGAACAGGCTGTGACCCACTTCTGAAATTACATGAGTGATATTTCCTCCCAAAAACAAGCGGCCATTTCCATATTTTTGATATTTCTTTTGGAGTGTGCATCTTTTTAATGCCATGGAATAGTATCCCCAGTGGTGCCATACATAAGTGCTGATATGGCTGTGCTGATAAGTGCTGATATGTGTGTGTGTGTATGTGCGTGTGTGTGTGTGTGTGTGATATATATATATATATATATATATATATATATATATATATATATATATATATATATATATATATATATATGTATAAACAGAGGAGGTAAAAGCTGAATGTTTACTAAAAGGAGGCAAAAGGTTAATGTCATGTGTAGAGTTTGGTGTAGCATTAATTAGCTAATTATATCAGTGAAAGTTCCTCACAAGGATAATAAGACAAACGTGTGTGTGTGTGTGTGTGTGTGTGTGTGTGTGTGTGTGTGTGCTTATGCCTCACCAGGCCGGCCTCTGCTACAGTACACTTAAAAGAGTTCAGCTGCTCACACAAGCTTCCTTCTCTCACGTATACTGATCGAACCATTGGTTAATGAGGACTGGGACACTAGAGTGCAGATGGGGGAGGGAGAACGGCTTGTATGGATGAACATTAAAGGAACACTCTAACATTTTTCCAACCTAATCTCTATCTACTGCATCTGTAGTACATGGGCAATTACTGCAGAGAAAATTTTTGATTCCGCACTGTGAAAAGAACAGAAAACCCATTTACTCAAAACTCACTCGGCATGGAAGTTTAAATGCAGGTTTCTAAAGATCATTTATGCAACACACATACTTGTGTAGTGCATATTCTTGAATTATTTAGTTAAATGTACACTATTTGTAAGTTAAGATCTATATCTGTATAATTTGTTCCTTTAAAGATGTGGCTCCATTTTTTTTCAGAAGGAAGAGTTTGTGGCTATGGAATACCAATATGTTATTCTGCTTATACAGCAGTAGTTATTATGTGTTGTAATCTCATATATGCTACAGATAAACATGGATAAACAATCAAACAGTATTATACAGCTTTAAGAGACTTTATATTGCAATATTTGAATTGTTTGTCACAACCTCTCCCTCTCTCTCTCTGTCTCTGTCTCTCTCTGTCTGTCTCTGTTAGTGTCTCTGTCTGGTCAGTATTCAGGACAGGTGGGCAGCTTTATTAAAACCTGGGAACAGTTCAGTTAATGCCACAATAAAAGTGTGTGTGTGTGTGTGTGTGTGTGTGTGTGTGTGTGTGTGTGTGTGTGTGTGTGTGTGTGTTTGGTATTTCTGTGGTATTTGTGGAGGATGAAAGTCAACTACATTACAATTCAGCCCATGCACTATCAGCACCATCTTATTTTAATATTCTGTACAGCTGAGACAGTTATCCTGATATGAAATGGTCAGTGGTGCATCATTGCAGGACTTACTGCGCTGGCAAGCTTTGAGAAAGAAAGTCAATATAGAAATTAAATTATATGTTTTCCAGTTAAACATAACGTATACATTTCAAAATAATAAACATTCCTGTTGTGGCTCCAGTTATTTGATCTAGTTTTCGAGTGGATGGTTTTCTGTAATACTTTTAGATTATTTTTAAGGCAAGAGCAAAAATAAGGCATAACATCACAGTACAATGTGATGTGATGGTAAAAAAAAAGTTATAGTGTTTGAATGAATGCATTATCAAGAGTTGTCATTGCAAGTGGTGCTTCAATATCCATCATATCAACTCCTCTCACTCTCTTGTACACAATATAAAGCAATAACTTTTTTTGCAAATAGATATTTTTGAAGATATATAGTTAGATTTCACATACAGACATTGATACTTAGTAGTAGAAATGACCAGCTGTTTTATAGAACTTATACATTTTCTATCCTCTTGTGTGCATTTTTAGGGTTCCTGTTCTCAAATTAGGGTCCCAAAAGAGGGTCATAAACCCAAGGCATCCATGATATTTTGATGAACTGCAACAGAGCACCGTTACCCAGGTGAGGAAAATACATCATCTCTAAAGCTTCTCATTTTAAACTCTTTTGTTGTAGTTGCCATGGTAATGTGAATGATTTTTTAAATTATTATTATTGTCCAACTGGTGAATTGCTTGTGAAAAGTAGTAGCCAATCATAGCCGAAGAGGTTGGAATACAGCTGGGTGGGGGAAAAAAATGAGAATCCAATAAATATTGGAATATCAGTGGGAATAATAACACATCTTCAATTGATGTTGGGTAAATACTATTTCTACTAGTTCCTGCACTAAGACATGGGAACTTCCTGGTGGCATTCACACTGGAGTAATTCTGGACAAAGTGAAATGTTAACTCTCACTGAGCTGGCACAATTTGTGCCACTTCAACCACCTAAACATAGGAAGGATCATTTCTAGCCATGATTATAGCTGTTGGACAAGAACAGGAAAACACTGTCTTATTTCCAACCAAATGAGCAGTATGCTGGTGATACACCACTTAAGTACACTATAATATGCCAAAAGAGAGCCTGTAATTTGCTGTTTTATCCACTAAGGTCAATGAAAGTTTTATTTTTATTTTAGGTTCGTTCCTTCTTACATACTCTATAGGGCAGCCTGAAAGCCTGATTATACAATTGTGCCACTCCTTAATATGTATTGCATATAGTGGAAGAGTTTGTTGAGAGAGGAAAATATGCTAAAGCCTTAAGAATTTACAGAATGAATTGTTCCATTTATTCATTTATACACCTTCAAGTCTATTTATAGTAACTTGGGAAAAAAATGGATCTATGGTTAAGCTAGCAAAGATTGAATACCATACAGCATGTGCGTATTAATGCACTCACAGAATATATTTACTTGAAGCTACGGAGTTTATAGGACACACAGATACAGTATTTCCTCTCATTTGTTCCCACAGCATGTAAAACCAATAACCCCCTATGCTACAGGGATTCATATTGACCTCTCTGTTGGTACTTAGAATACATATTTGCCTTGCAGCTGAGACAAGTCACACTTACCCATTATGCATTTTCTTACACTTATTCTGCCAGCCTCATCTACCTATTACCCACATTTCCTCATTAGGCACCATTCAAAGTATTTATTACCACATTTACTATCCTGATAATTTGACATTCCATATTGGCTTCATGGACTTGATCCACAGGCTCTCCCATATTATTGCTGTGTTGTGTCAGATTGTCCATCTCATGTCTGTGTTGTATCGATTTGCGGATGCAGATCTTTAAAGCTCGAGCAGCATCCCCCTGTGCCCTTGTAGCTTCTCTCTGCAGTTGCTAGCCTCCCTGCCGTTTCCCACTGCTGAGAGATTCACACATTACATGCTTCCATCGTCAATCTGCTCTCTTCACACTGCTACACAAAGCCAGCATTGATACCACTGTACATACAATGCTGTGATTTCTTCTGGTTTTTTTTTGTATATCTCATACTAAATACTTTTAGATCTTCAAACGAAATACAACATAAAACAAAGGCAACCTGAGTAAACACACAATACAGTTTTTATTTTTATTTTTTTTATTGAAGCAGAAAAAAATTATCCAACACCTATCACTCATGTGAAAAACTAATTGCCCCCTTAAATTTAAAATCTGGTTGTGCCACGTTTAGGAGTAATAACTGCAATCAAACGCTTCTGATAACTGGAGGTCAGTCTTTCACTTCCTTCTAGGATTTACTCCTATGCTTTGGATCGTTGTTTTGCTGCATAATCCAGTTGAGCTTGAGTTTCAATTTATGGACCAGACATTATCATTTAGGATTTTCTGGTAGAGAGCAAAATTAATGTTTCCCTCAATTATTGCAAGTTGCCCAGGCCCTGGGGCAACAAAGCATCCCCATGCCATCACACTTCCACCACCATGCTTGACCGTAGGTAAGATGTTCTTTTTGTGGAATTCTGTGTTTGGTTTATGCAGATGTAACGGGACCCTGTCTTCCAAACAGTTCCACTTTTGATTCATCAATCCACAGAACATTCTCCCAAAAGGTTTGAAGATCATCAAGGTGTGTTTTGGCAAAATTCAGATGAGCCTTAATATTCTTCTGGGTTAGCAGTGGTTTTCACCTTGCCACGTTTCCATGGATGCCATTTTTGCCCAGTATTGTACTGATTTTTCCATTTGGAGATAATGGCTCTCACTGTGGTCTTTTGGAGTCCCAGAGCCTTTGAAACAGCTTTATAACCCTTCCCAGACTGATGTATTTCAATCACCTTCTTCTTCATAATTTCTGGAATTTCTTTCAACTTTGGCATAGTGTGTTACTGGGTAAGACCTTTTAACCAACTTCATACTCCTGAAAAAGTTCTATTTAAGTGTTGAACAGGGTTTGCAGTAATCAGGCCTGGTTGTGTCTAGTCCAGCTGAGCCCCATTATGAATGCAGTTTCATAGATTTGGGGAATTAGTAACTATGGGGGCAAATTTTCACCCAGGCCCAGTTGCTTCAATAAATAGCATTATCATTTAAGAACTGTATTTAGTGTTTGCTCATGTTGCCTTTGTTTTATCTTAGATTTTGTTTTAATTTGTGAAACAATTTAGTATGAGATATAAATAAAAAACAGAAGAAATCAGCAAATACTTTTTCAAACACTATAAGTGTGTGAAGATACATGTAGGGAAATGCAGGTCTGGTGCACCTAATTCGTCTGTAAGACCATGTTGAGTCTGAGATCGGTGGTTGTAGAAACACGAGCATGTCTTGTATGAGCCTCAATGAACATTGAGGAATATCTTAGGAGTTTTGCATAGTACTGTGAGACATTGAGAGGCAAGAGGGACAAGTAGAGAGATTTTAATAGAGCCTCTGGAAGCAGCATAGTGTTGGATTGTTGGTAACTGTTTGTTTGCTTAAAATGTCCTCCAACAGTAGATGCTTTTGTGCATACAGTATGGTAGATATGTGTCTCTGGACACCCAAGACAGTTTTGTGTCCAGAGTGTTATGTGAACCTTTACATGTCTCAATAGCTGCTAGAGTGACCAGACAATATTATGTGCAATATTCTTCTTTTATCTCCTTTATAGCACTTCATATCTCTAGTGCCATTTTTGTCCTTGTCTTTATGTCATTGTAATGTTTAATGTCTATAAGCACAATGTGAGCTCAACAACAACTCAAATTCTTTGTATATTCAAATGTACTTGGCCAATAAAGCATGTTTTTGACAAAGCAGCTTTACAGAAATCCGGATGTAGAATTACATTTGTAATGAGCAGCCAGAGGTGACTATGGTGAGGAAAAACTCCCTATGGCAACATGAGGGAGAAACTCTGAGAGGAACCAGACTCAAAAGAGAGCCCATCTTCTTCAGAGTGACAGCAGATAGTGGGATTATAATTCATTACTCTTCTACAATTGTAGAACGTCAAACAATACTGAGTATGTTGAAAGGAATTTTGTATGAGTTTATTATGAATAAGAGTACTAGGATGAAAACAGGAGCGTGTTTGTGTGTTTGCATGTGCACGTACATGTTGAGCTATGAAATTCAGTTTTAAAATGCATAAAATTTTTAATAACATAAAAATGTTGAAAATTCAAATGTATTTGAATATTTTGAGTTTATCACTTTTTTGTTCTGTTAGACATACTACATGTGCCATATAAACTATATGTTTTATTGCATAAACCACATGAAGTAAGATTTGAGTTTGTTACTTAAGAAAATAAGTACCTAACATAAACACAAATATGTTGCTATTAATATGTAACACAGATATTTGCAGTAGTTAGGTTGTACATTTCTTATATTAGCCGGGATCCACATAATATCTGCCACTTTCAACTCACCTTTAGGCAGAAGTTTAACACAGTTATGCCAAATACCAAGTGGCTTCCTATTTGATATATTTGCTCACTATATATGTATTTTAATATTATTACATTATTTTTTGGCTTTAAGTAGATAAATATTTTTAACATTTTAAAAATATGCACACAGTAAAAAAAAAAAAACATTTTAACAGACATAGTGAGAAAGAGGGAGAGAGAGAGAGAGAGCACAGAGGAGATGACGGGCATTGCAGTGTGAGGTTGTGATTGGACAGAAACTGTGTTCACAGGATGATGTGGTAGGACGATTTTGTTCTTTGCACTTTTAATTAGGCCTGACAGGAATTAAGAACAGCTGAGAAGGAGCTAATGAGAACAGAAAGGAGTGAACAGTGCTGGAAGTGCACGTTAGGCTACTTCCTGGTTATCATGTCGCTCTTCTATTCACACTAATCCACATCCTCAACCCTTCATTACTTAGCTCGGTGGTTAGAATGAAGATTCTGATAGCCTGTCACACACAAGTGCAAGAAAAGTGATGCTTTTGCTGTCCTGTGCATATTGTTAGTACTTTTGCCTTTTGATTTAAAACAGGTGCATTTCTACTCAGTAATGTTGCATTTATTTATTTGTCAGATGCTTTTCATCAACGTGATATACCAGTCCAATCAGCTAGCTCTTAATGGAACTGATAGTGAGGCTAAGTGATGAAACACAAATGTCACTTGATCAACTTACTAATGATTATGTCATTAGTCACTGTAACAAAATAATAATAATACAGTAACTTATTAACAATTATAATAGTGATCTACAGTGTTTGAATAATGGGGGATCCTACCAAGAGGCCCTTTTTTAGAGCAAACGTTGATGACCACTTTGACATGTGCTATATGAAACAAGAATAAGATATAATAATAATAATAATAATAATAATAATAATAATAATAATAATAATAATAATAATAATAATATAAGCATGTTCGCCTCACACCTCCAGGTTCGAGGGTTCGATTCTAGCCGCAGCCCTGTGTGTGCAGAGTTTGCATGTTCTCCCCGTGTTGCGGGGGTTTCTTCCGGGTACTCCGGTTTCCTCCCCCAGTCCAAAGACATGCATGGTAGGTTGACTGGCATATCCAAAGTGTCTGTTGTGTATGAATGGGTATGTGAATGTGTATGTGATTGTGGGATACGGATATGCCAATCCTGCAATTCCTGATGCTCCCTGGGATAGGCTCCAGGTTCCCCGTGACCCAGTAGGATAAGCGGTATAGAAAATGGATGGATGGATGGATGGATGGATGCATGGATATCAGTAACTGCAAGTAACATAGCTCATTGAGCAACTCACAAGATAAGCACATCATTAGATTCAGCAACACAATTATCCAAATGGAAAATTTTGTTAAAGGTATACTGTATGGTTATTTATGAAAACACATCATATACAAATCCTACATCATGCTGAAAAGAACAGTGAATGCATTCATATCTGGCTACGTGTCCTGCTGTCTTTCTAAATAAGAGTCAAATAATTCCAGGAAGTCAGAGAGTATTGATTTTTAATGTAAATTAAATGTCTTATTTGATTTATATTGGCTTCCTGTTACATTTTACATTTACTCCAAGTTCTTGCGTGTGGCATTTATAGCCCTTAATGGCCTAGTTATGGCATATCTTCCTGATCTCTTGAGGCATTACATCACATCCAGACTACTTCACTCAGCCGAGACAGGTTTACACCTAATCCTGAGGATTACTTTTCTCATATACTGCCTAATAGTATTCTGGAGAATGTTATGAATGTGAGCTCTATTGGTGCTGTTATAAATACAGATTAAAAACTTGCTTATTCAGACTGTCTTACACTTTTATTTCCACTGTTAAATTTAATGCTTTTAATATGCTTTATGAAAACCTAATTCTCCCTTGCTTTTATGTCCCTGTCAGTGTGTATGACCAGAAGAGGTGTGAGTGGAATGTAAGTAGGTAGCAAAGGTAGCATGGTGTGCTAATGAGAAAACCTGTAGCCTACCTGTTGGAAAAAGCTGTAAACATTGTTTCAGTTGTGCAACTTCTTTCCAGTGATTTGGAGGGAAATTTTACTGAAATGTCTGTTTTTTAGTGATGTTCTTCAATGTTATTTGGAGAACAGGGCACATGCATACACCTGTACCCTGAATGTACATCCAATTATCCAATCATCCAATCATGTCGCAGCACTGCAGTTTATAAAATCATGCAGATACAGGTCATGAACTTCAGTTAATGTTCACATCAAACATCATAATGGGGGAAAAATGTGACTTTGACCGTGGCATGGTTGCTGATGCCTGACGGGCTGGTTTAAATATTTCAGAACCTGTTGAACTGTCAGGATTTTTATGCACAACAGTCTCTAGAGTATACACAGAATGGTATGGGGAAAAAAGCCCAAAAATCAACAACCAGTGAGCAGCAGCAGTCTAGCAGGAAGAAATACCTTGTTGATTAGTGAGAGTGGCTGGCCAGGAAGGCTGTACTCAATTAATCATGTTTGAGTTACTGTACTCAAATAACCACTGTTTACAACCATAATGGGAAAAAAAAGCACCTCAGAATGCGCAGTGCACCGAACCCTGAGTTTACAGATTGGAAAAACATTGCTTCCTACTGAGATCACATTTTCTCCACATTCTGATGTTTCATGTGAACATTACATGAAGCTCTTGACCTCTATGTGCATGATTGCATGCATTTTGCTGCTGCCACATGATTGGGTGATTGTATATCTGCATGAATTTGCACATGTACAGGTGTCTCCATTAAACTGGCTAGTGAGTGTATTTGCAGTAATGCCTCTCTTTCAGCAGGACATCATGAGTTTCGCATGGACAGTTATCTCAAATTGATGATGTCACGCCTGCATTGGTGTTGGCTAAGTGCATTTATGAACACCTGTAATCATGCAGCAGAGAACTGCTGACAGAGTTGAATTACTGAGTGTTGCAAAGAGCCAGGTCAAGTCATGGTATTTTCTTCTGTCCAAGTCCAGCAATGAGGTCACTTCTTTCCTTGGCACTAATTAACACTTAACTAGTACCGGGAAAAAAAGTTCTATACCTCCACGCTTTATGTATTTCTCTGAAATAGGAAGCCATTTCAACAGCATTTCCCTGATTTGGTTATGGTTAATTTAGACAAGGCCACCTGTGTCTACGATATAAAAATGGTAAGATGCCATTACATAATTGCAGAGGAAAAACAAAAAGTACTTGTGATGCTAAAGATATAATTAGCTGCTGTCTTGAATAAAATCAAACAAACAAAATCAACAACAAAAATCTTAGGTAATTCTTACTTTTAACAAGAGCTTGTCTTTTAGCTACTGTCACCCAGTTAGCTGCCTGATGTGATTGCCTGTTCAAGCAGCGATGCTCATACATGGCTGATACTGCAGTGTATCTGTGCTCAAACAGCAAATATCCCACAAAAATGGCTAGTTACCTAACAGAGAACTAAAATATAAGTTCTGGCTGAAAGGAAAGGGTTGGTCCACTGTACTCTCAACTACTGCTGGTGGTACATCTGTTGCTTTGTGCAATTTGTCAGCTGCTCTGTACTCCATCCATCAGTGGAAAATGCTAAGCACAGCAGTAACACGTACTGGCAGTAGCACTGTTTTTGTTAGTGCACTAACCTTTCTACTGAGCTTTTATTTTAGTGGTATTTGTATTGTTGGACTATGACTTAATTTACTAGCATGATATGTTTTTGGCAGTAATTAGTCGTTGTCCAACATTATTGAATAGGGTTGAATAATTATGACATGCCTAGATTATATATCCTTTTAAATATCCTTTTACCCAGATGTAAGACATCATACGCTTTCACTTTGAATAGGTCACAAAACTAATACACAGGTAATTACCTTTACAATTGTAAAATATTCAAGGTCTGTAAGAAAGCTTGCATTTGTAAATCCAGGTGAGGTTGAATAATTTTGAGTGCAACTGTATGTTACTTCCTGATTTGTAGCCTGTTTGAACAAATACACTGAGCATTGACTCTGACTCTGGTAATAGTACTGTTTTTGTTGCTGTACTAACCTCTCTAAAAAGGTTTTATTTTAGTGGTGTTGTTGGACTATGACAGAATTTACTAGCATGATATGTTTCTGATGAAAACAGTAAAGCATTTCTGTATTTCACTTTAGATAAGGACTTGCTAAATGCTGTAAATGTGCTGATCTGACAGCTACCTTGTTGTTCATCTTGTAGCTTTAGGGACTATGCCTCATCTGTTCCATAGACAATTTGTGTTAATTGTTCTCTACAATATCAGACTCAGTTTCAGGCCACCATATTGCTGGTAGCTGAAATTTTTGGGCAGATTGTTCTCAGCTAATTTTCTATTCTAAACCTGCTTTTTTAGAAAAACAGAAGCAAATATTAATTTCGCCCTTTGCAATCAGTTGCCTCGCTATATTGCTTAATCCGCTGGTCTTATGGTTGAGGGGCTGAGGCAAAATGGCCCTGAAGGGTGTAATCCATCCTGAGTGTTCTTGCTTATAGCCCAGTCGATGAGGCTTTGGATCTGCAAGTGTGCGCGCGCACACACACACACACACACACACACACACACACACACACACACACACACACACACACACAGCTTGCTAAAGTCCTGGTACATTCAATAACACCTAGATACTTTTAAGAGAGCTTCAGAGTCTATCACTATCAGTGGAAAAAAAAAAACCCTAAAGCTTTATAAGAATTATGGAATCAAAGAACAGTTTTATATGCAAATTAATTTGTGAAACTTTATAACTATATTTCAGTAATGGGATACTGATATGCTGTTCATGTAGAGCATTTTATCTCCTTTTAAACACCATGAGACTTTTTCCTGGAAATCAGTAATCTCTGATTATAGTCAGTAAGCATAGTATGCTGAAGTCATATACAGTATGAAGCTCTGTTACAGTACTGTGCTTCAATTGATCCTTTTTAGAAGCCATTTTGGAGCTTCTAGTGGGCATTTTGTATTGTCAAGTAGCTCAGGTCATCATTCCCCTTTGACAAAATACAGTACAATCTTTTGTACAGGAATGTGTTTGAAGATTTGGTCTAAGTGAACGAACAGCAAACATGTACATGCTGAAGTATTGGACATATTCCTTCATTCAGTACTTTAACAGCATTCCAACAACCATATAACCCCCCACTCGGGCTATCTCAAAAACACGTGAATCCTGCCAACATGATCTTGTAAAAATGCACCCCCTCCTCAACCCCCCCACCCCCCTATATTTGGCTGTGAACTGTACTGTAGTTGGTTGTATTTAAATGAAGTACTTAGGTATGTCTGCTTTTCTTCCTATATTTCTAGCAACAGCATTAAAGTGATGTAGTCGACTCAAAGTGACTGATTAGAGTAAATAACTCCAAAATTTAATAAGTTCTTTCCAAAGCCAAGATTAGCTATGCTGTAATTAGTCACACAAACATATGCAAATATACAAATCAGAGAGGAGCAGGCTGGGCAGCATTCAGTGGAGCATGACAGATTTTCAGGTAGAGCGCTAGAAGGGGACAGCTGTAGGAGGTTGAATGAGCACGTTGGCAGGTTTTACATAAATAAACTTCTCTCATGTGACAAATGGAAGTCAAAGACTGTACAATGCATACAAGTTTTATTAGAGCGATTTGATGCATCAGTGTTTAAGCAGGCAGAATTGTTTGAAGGACACAATGAGAATTCTTATGAGATTTTGCAGCATACAATCAGAAATAATATTTATTCACACACTATTTATGTAGCTAACAAGACAAAGGTGAAAGCAATAATGAGGTGACTGGGTGGGGCTTAAGATTCTAGACCAATCGGAAGTGAGCGACCCATTGTTCAGTATTTCTCAACTTCCAACACATTCCTTGTAATTTCCCATAGTAAATAAAGACTGCTGTAGCCGATGGTGGATTTCAGAGTCAAGTTTTTGAACAAAATAACCTTCTTATGATAATCATGTATAAGCTTCCCCAGTAATGCCACATTTTCACTTTTCATCTCTTCATTTCTATTCAAGAAATCTCTTCAGTCCCATCTCTTTTCTGGCTTTGGTGGTTTGCTGTAAAGTTTCTGATGCGTTTTGGCGGAATTTATAAAGGAATTTGTGACATAACTGACTTCTTTGTGAGCAGTAAGAGCTCGGTTTAACAAAGTGTACCTTAATAGTACATTAATTCAGCCCATGACCCTATAAAAATCCAAGATGGATCCTTCCTACTGATAGATCCTCTGTGTCACAATCTATTCTCGACTTCACATGTGAAAAATTAGACGGGTTGAGAGAGTGCACTAAAGATGAGATGTAATTTTACACTCCTACAACCCATTAACCCGTTGCAGCATGGCAAGTGGAGATCTCGACAGCTCAAAGCTTCTATGTCAGATTTCTAATATCCCATAGATATCCGCTAATAATGCACATTTGATCAGTTTGTTAAATAACCACCCAGACTTTTGGTAAAATGACTACTGCTGACTGATTCTGTTCTCAATCACATTTTATCACCCAGACACTAAACGTATTGCTTCTACCCTACCAATAGTTTACAGTTTACAGCCTATGTTCGGTGTATATATTGTCTTGTGTATTTATTGTCCTGTGTATTTATTGTCCTGCACTCATCTCACACCGTTGTGTATGTGCACTTTATGTAGTGTTGAGTACTGTTATGTGTTGCACCATGGTCCTGGAGAAACACCATTTTGTTCCAATGTATACAGCTATATGACAATGACAATAAAAACCCAATTGACTTTATTTAATGCAGAGAAACTTGCACTGCATGAATGAAGTTGTTTATTTCTAAACTGTGTACTGGTATGTAGTTCTGACAATCCGAGGGTCTTAAATGAGTATCAGAGATTTGATTTCTGTCACCAGGATACAAGCAAGTAGCTCATTTTAGGAACAAATTCAACGTGCTGGTTTCTGCAATTCAGTCTCTATTTAAAAATTGAATTCACATGAAACACAGCCATTTCAAGCAGGCTGAGCCAGTGCAGGGGTACACTCAGTGGTGGAAAGAGATTTTAATAAATCGTTGCCTTGTCATTTCGATTCAGTTGCCTGCCTCAGAACTCAAAAGCAGCTGGAGATTTTGAAAGTAGAATGAATTGGTTTTGATTTATTTCGCTTTCCTTTTTTTACAGGCCCTAATTTTGTACTTCATTTTTGCAAACACATTGAAAATAACAATATTACAACATAGTGAAATTATAGTACAACAAAGTGCTTGATGATACACGTGCTTTGGTGAGCAGCTGGGCAGACAGAAATCATGATAAAGTAATGTAGGGCTGCGAGAGGGAGAGCAAGGGAACAGTCGTTTATAGTTAAGCTAATAAGGAAAAAAAGCAGTGTGAATATACATAACAGGGTATGGGCTTGTCTTCAGATACATGTGTGCAAATGTAGTACTTCCTCTGCAGCTGTGAATACTGTCTACACTGCAAGTTTTAAGGTTGAATGAATGCTTTACATTACCACAATCTCATTAGTTCAAATGCCTGCAGAATACAGAGAAACATGCGTTAAATTTAGGACAAAATATAGAGGGCATGTGTGCTGGATATGAAATGTGAATCCACTTCAGCCTTGATAGTTCTGTAAGGCTTTGTTCAAAATTGTGGTAGTATGCAGCATGGTATGCCGGTCATATGGCTATCAGACCCCGTTTCCTCTAAATTACCCCTTAGTGGTTAATTTTTGTGTGTAGTTTAGAATAATTTTTTGGTGTGTAAAAAAGTATGCAATAAGAAGATGAAGAAAAGCTTAAGGCAGTCACAACCTTCTTTATCCAGAATTTGATAATAAACAGTGAATTTTATGTAAATGATCACAGCTAATTAGGGTTAGAATAAAAAATATCCACTGAGAAAAAAAAAATATCAGCGATATTATTTTTTAGTAATGAATCGCTACCCATTAGCCATTGTTAATAATATGAACGAGAGTCAAATGGACAACCTTCATTTTTTTTTTATTTTGCATTGCTTATTGTATATAGGTAAAAGTGTATTATGTTTTCTATGTAATTTCCATTTTGTTGAATGCAAATGTTCCAGCGCTTAACGAGAGTCCGGATTCTTCTAGAATATTTTTTGCCTCAGTTCTAATTCATGTTTCAGTAGGTTCAAAAGGTTTTAATAGTAATAGAGTATGTGTGTACTAGATGTTATAGAATATCATGTGCAGTGTTATTGTATTTCTATTACATACAGCTCTATTCTTATAACAATGGAAGATGCAAATCTAATTTCAGTGTACTCATATGATGACAATAAATGTATTCAGTTCTATCCAATTCTACTCAGTTCTGCAGTTCTACTTCTATTCTGTTTTGTTCTGTTCTATTTGATTCTATTCTGGTTTATTTCATTCTATACTAGTCTTATCCATTAAATTCTAATAGCTGTCTTTAAGAAAAAGCTTGGTCACAATCACAATAAACTAGTTGACATATATAGTTTTTTAAGTTACCAGCAATGCTAAGATGAATACATAGTGCAGAATACATATTGTGATAATACTTTATGTCTGTTTTTTTCTTCAGTACAGATTTTTGGCTTTTTGAAAATCAAGTGGTCATGTTGCATCGAAGGATAAAGTACACCACAAAGCTCGTTGTATACATGTAGTAATAAATAATGCATACACACAGAATGAAAAATAATGGTTCTCATACAGCTGTGTATGAGAATAGATACACCCATATTCTACAAACGTCAAATACAAATGATTCTTAGCCACATGTTATAAGCTTAACATGTTTTAATATGTTTAGCTTACTTATTAAAGCCATTCATTAAAGTTTTATTAAAGCATCATTAAAACTTGTTACAAATTGGTAGGTCTGTTTACATCCCATAGTAAAAGAAAATCTGAACAGAGATTGTATTATCTCTGTGGTATCTCTACATGAGATTCAATTGAAAAAAAGGAGATTAGAGCTAAAATCTCCTGTTTCATGAGCCAAATGAATATGATTATAATCAGATTATAATGAATACGATTTTTTATTTTATTTTATTTTATTTCTTTTCTTTTTTTTTTTCTTTCTTTTTTTTGTGATAAAACGAGTGCAACAGCACCACCAGTGGTCGTAATAATTACACTGAAATATATAAAATGAGGCTCTGTGCTAGATGTAACGATCCCAGCACTGTAGATTGACAGTGCCAATCTTTGAGTGGCAGTGACAGTTGTGCCATTTGATTGCACATTTGAGTGACACGGCCCCTATAATTCATCTCTATATGGGCTAATATCTCTCCCATTTCAGAGAGGCGTGCGGTATATGCAGTGATTTAGTAATTTATGGGCCCTAATTATAGTGTTTTAACATCGATATTTAAATTTTCTGCATATTTATTTAGCAGTAATAATGAAAAATGCATATAATTTGCATTTTTGGGGGGCCTTTGGCTTCTGGGGGGCCCAAGGCGGTTTCCTAGCTTTACCTAGTGTTAAGTCCACCCCTGGGTCATCAGCAGTCGTGGTACAGATTGAACGCAATGAATGTGGAAAGTGGATTATTTAGCATTATCTATCATCCTTTTTCCCCAAAATATGTTTTGGAGGAGAAATTTAAAGTATATAGAAAAAGCACACATTGTCTAATCAATATACAGATTACACGAAAGAGCAGACAACAAAATTTAAAGTAATACGTTAAAAGCTTAAAGTAATATGTTTTTTCCCCTGTCAATCAGCATGTCTCCTTTTAGTTTTGCCATTGCCACTACCATATTTCTAGCTGTCAATTGAGTTGCACATATGCTCTCCTCCTAGCTTTTAGACAAGCATCATAGCACTGTTCTCACAATGAGATTCTAATAAATATTTTCTGACACTGTCAGAACTTTGTCGTCAGCTGTCATTGGTCGTGATGGCACTAAATCAGCTGCTGATGAGCGGGTAACATTATGCATTCTAATATATATGCATTCGTTCTCAACTCATGATCAAACAATTATTTTACAATGTGCAATTTTTCCATACGACCACAAAATTAGGCTAAAAATCTAACAGTGTAAAGTCAGCCTAAGAGTATGAAAGTATTTTGTAAAAAGACAATTCAAGTAGTATTATTATGTACAATGGTCTGTCTGAATACTCGATTCTGGTTGGCAGGAAGGTGTTTGTTCAAAACGTTGAAAGCACAGGTAGTTCCAGTAAGTTTAATTACAGTTCTAAATGAATGCACTTCCTGTAAACAGTTGTAACCATAGTAACATACAGTCACAGGTAATTCACACACACACACACACACACACACACACACACACACACACACACACACACACACATACAATCTCTCTCTCTCTCTTCCTCTCTCTCTAATAACTATTTATTATAAACAAATCCAGTATGCTCAAAAGTTCTATGGTGTATGTATGAAGGTGCTCTTTGGTGGGGAAAAAAATGTATCCAAAGAAGGTAATCCAAGGCACATATCCAATAGAACTTATTAAAAAGCCTTTATTTAATAATTTAATTATTCCCTTATTTTAATATTTCTACTATGAAATATCCATTTAAATAAAGGGTATTTAATCATTTCAATTTGAAGTCTGCCTTGGATTGCCTACTTTGAACTATTTATTAAAATTCATTCAAATAAATGCAATCTAATCGCACTAGTTTATCTCTGTGTATAATTTAGAGCAGGCAGAATTCTAGATCTAACAACCCCTATATAAAATAACTAACGAAATTTAATTAGTTACTTTTATCCTTTCAGTCAAATTTTGCCCTGCAAACATCAATGACAGCTTTATCTTGTCAATGCTGGCAAGTGACCATAGTATGGTTTCTTGGACGTTCTTTGACTTGTCATGCATTAAAATTGTGTAATGCACACCTAGCCATGGATTATCTATTTTTTATGTAATGTGAACATTTCAGCAATGGTGATAAAGAGAATGACAGATATTGAACCACATATTAGGTAAACCTTTTTCCTCCAATGAGAGAAGGAGCCGTTGGGGTCCAATCCGTTAAATTAACCCCCAGAATAAATTGAAGGTGTTGTGTATTTTTTCCTTAGCAGCAGAGGTGGGAAATAAACACTTTGTACCTTTAATTGCTACATTTCAAAAGGGAAATGCCTTCTACTTACTACAATTTCAAACACATCACACATTTCTATATAGTCACAACTCATAAGGATTTTAGAATTATTTTTTTAATGTTAGACAGCTTTAGTAGTTGATCTAAATTCCTAACAAATATGACAGCAAGTATGAGACATAATACCAATCACTGTCTGTTGATATGTACACATTGTTTTTATTATGGCAGGATACACTGTGACATCTAGCATTAGCATTCAACTCGTTTGGATGGGCAGAGTTATTATCATGTTAGCTAACATTTAAAGATAAAGAGTAAAGCTATGGTTAGTTAACTTTAGTTGATGTATCCCCATATTTCACTGGTTCCTTGGTAAACAAATTTAGGGGCACTGATTTACGATCATCTTTTTTGTTTGTGAATCTTTCTTGTGTTTTCATACTAGGAAATTTACAGGTTTATACATTTCTGCTACGTTTTTAAACTTAAGTGAAGAATTTGAAGCTGTACTTCAATGTTTATCAGGGTATTTATTTAGATGAGTAACTGCACTTTTACTTCAGTAAAATCTCACCATGTATTAGTAGGGATATAAATAGTATTTCTGATGACCTGGTTAAAGTTAAGTTAGTGTTATCTTAAAATTCATAATTTGCTAAATTCATGTTATGTTATTTAGGGCACAGTGTGGGCAGCATGTTTGCAGGAAAAATACTCTTAATATCCATCCAATAATTTGTCTCCTTTAGTTAAATTGTATGGTCAGTCATTTTAATGTTAGCTGAAGCTAGCTGTTTTGAAATTAATACGATTAAACAAATACAGAAAAAGCATGCATGCTGCCTAAGCTAGAAACTGAATTTTAGTGCAAGATTGTATGCTTTCTGAATTGTGTCCTGAATGTTTGGATGTTGGTGGTCCACATCATAAATTTCATTTACAAAGTCTGGGGTGCTACATAGACCAGCATTTTACTTCTAAATTGATATTTAATTGACTGTGCAGAGAGTTTTTCAGTGTTTCCTTCTGGTTTAGACCACAACCACTTGCCCTTGCTATTGATCTGCACTAAGAATGTATTATAGATACATTATAGATAATGGTTCTTGTTGATTTAGTTGCTCTTTATTCTTTATTACTATTCCTCTTCAACTGCAGTGGAAGAAGAGGGGCTGACATTTAATTTCCAAGCACTGGCAGGTTTGGACAGCAAAGAGCAATAATCCTCAGCTGCACTTTGCCAGACATAAAGTGAATAGGAAGCAGGAGAGGAAGCGAGGATGTGGTGTTATCTCAGAGAACTAGTCAAGGACATTGTATTTAAATTAGAGATAGACTGCAGTCCGGCACTGAGAGGTCAACAAGGAGAAGGGCACTAGAGAACTGCACTTTGTTCTGTAACTTTTTGTTGTTAAGCGTAAGCTGTTGTCTGTGACAAATGCTGTTCCCAGTGTCAAAAGTAATCAGTATCATAGACGGATAATTATGAGACTAGGAAATTAATTCAGTATTAATGATGCAACGACCCGGCACAGTCTCATGCATAGGAGACGTACACACACAGTGGCTCACTGATCCATTTGGGTTCAGTCTACATATACATATGCACACAAAGTCTCTGACACATCTGTGTAGTCTTAACACTCAGACAGACACCCACACAAGCACCCCTGAATTCTTAATTGCTTTCTTGCAATTTGAATGTATAATTAGTTTTGAAATTAACTTAGGGGTGACTCAGTATGCATCTACAGTGGATATAAAAAGTCTCTGTGAAATTAGAGGGTATAAAAAATTAAGTGAAAAACAATTTTGGAAAAATAAAAAAAGTTACAACAGCCTGGTTACCTGGTTGCATAAGTGTGCACAGCCTTTAGGGGATGTGGCTCTGTTCGGTATGAATCAATCACATTCAATCTCATGTTCAAAAGTAAGTATCATACAGCTGTTATCAATTAAATTATTCTGATTAATCCCAAATAAAGACCAGCTGTTTCTGTAGGATTTTTTCAGGTTTTATTTGACTACTGAAGCCATGGTCCACAAAGAGCTTACAAAGCATGCACAGTATCTCACTTGTTGAAAGATATTGATCAGGAGAGGGGTTTTTAAAAATTTCCAAAACATAAGATGTACCATGGAACACCATGAAGTGACAGTGACATTAACAAGAACAGGACATCCCTCCAAAATTTACAAAAGGACAAGACAAAAACTTACCAGGGAGGCTCCCAAGAGACCAATAGAAACATTAAAGGAGCTGCAGGAATATCTGACAAGTATTCATTACTCTCTGCACGTCACAACAATCTCACATATTCTTCTTGTCTGGCTATGGGGTAGGGTGGCTAGACGAAAGCCCATTCTCACAAAAACATCCAAGCTCAAATAAATCACCCCAAACCATCTGTAAACTGATTGACTCTTACCCAAATAAATGGAATACTGTGATAAAATTTAAAGGTGCTTCAACTGAGTATTAGTGTAGTGGTGATCACACTTATGCTACCAGGTTATTGAACATTTTTTTATTATTATTTTAATAAAATGATTCTTATCGTTTTTCACTTTATTTTATAGGTTGCAATTTCACAATAAAGGTAGAAATTGTTATGCTGACATGTTTTGTCTTCATTTTAATAGGGGTGTGTAAACTTTTTATATCCATTGTATCTACCGTGACCCATATTCTCATATTTTCTGTTGCCTTTCTGCCTGGTGGGAAAAATAACAAAGTTGTGTTCTAATTATTCTACCTCTAGTCCTAGTGGAAAATCAGTATTAACTTTTACCTAATATTTCACTGTAGGGAAATTAGTACCATTGCTACAAGCATATTTTTGCACAAGCAACACCACAATGTTGCTGCATTATTGTTATATTATGCAATATGAGACACGTTTTTTTTTGTGGCTCTGGCTCAAGTGGACAGAGATGTAAATGCCACCGATTGTAGGACAGGACACCGGTGTGTAAACTTTTTATATCCATTGTATCTACCGTGACCCATATTCTCATATTTTCTGTTGCCTTTCTGCCTGGTGGGAAAAATAACAAAGTTGTGTTCTAATTATTCTACCTCTAGTCCTAGTGGAAAATCAGTATTAACTTTTACCTAATATTTCACTGTAGGGAAATTAGTACCATTGCTACAAGCATATTTTTGCATGAGCAACACCACAATGTTGCTGCATTATTGTTATATTATGCAATATGAGACACGTTTTTTTTTGTGGCTCTGGCCACCGATTGTAGGACAGGACCACTTTAGTAGTGCTATATAAAATGTCAGAATTGCAGTGTATTTTCTTATAAAAGGATTCCAATAAACATTTCATACATCCTCCTACATTTAGGTGGGAGAAAAGAAAACTTCAAAGTCCTAGACACTTCCAGGTCAAATTTAATGGAAGAATACTTCTTTTGAAAAAGAAAAGGAAATATTATTTTACTTCCTAATGGCAATTAACTTAATAGGTTTCCATGAAAGATGTTCTCATCAGGATGTAATGATATGCTAAACTGTTCCATTTATTGGAATTGTAATAGAATAAATGCCTGTTACAATTTGGAAACCTTGAATGGTATATATCAGTACTTTTCTTGCAAACAACTTGAAGTGTAATATTGATGTAATAGACTGTGCTTTAACAAAGCTCCAGTGGACTTTGTGATATCTGTAATGATCCTGTCATTACAGATGTCACAAAATCCATTGGATCTTCGTTAAACCACAGTCTATTACATCAGTATTATTAATTCCTCTGAGCACCATCCGACCTCTGCAACTGATCCAGAATGCAGCTGCTCAACTTGTTTTCAAACTTTCCTAAGTTCTCTCACACCACTCCATTGTTACACCCCCTCCACTGGCTCCCTGTAGCTGCCCGCATCAGATTTAAAACTCTGAGACTTGCCTACAAAGCCAAAAATGGACCAGCACCCACTTACCTCAAAACACTTATCACACCCCACACTGTCCCACGCTCCCACCGAACCTCTAGCACTGTTAGACTGTTGCCACCATCTCTCAGGGTACAGGGAAGGCATGCATCAAGACTCTTCTCTGTTCTAACGCCTAGTTGGTGGAAAGAACTTCCCTTAGATGTCTAAACAGTCACTAGCTGTTTTCAAATGACATCTAAAGACCTACCTCTTCCTAAGGTACTTAAATTAGCACTTTTCACTTAAAAAAAAAAAAAGTTTCCTTACTATATTACCACCCAACAGAGTTTTAAGACTAATGGTATTCATAATCCGTGACCTAGTGAGTATCGGGATGTATTTATTGATAGAGACTTCTGCACTTCTGTAAGTAGCTCTGGATAAGGGCATCTGCCAAATGCTGTAATTGCAAATGTAAATGTGAGACCAGATGATCTGTAAAGACGGAAATTACCAGAATCCTGTAGGATCTCTGGATTCCATTAAAACCTATCAAAAGTTCTATTTAGGACCCATTTCATTTTAATTTCAACCAATATGAGAAAATACAAAATTCTGCTATAAACCCTTATAGGATCACCAGAATTCCTGTAATGTTTCCACATATAACCGTACTGGTATTTTATATATGTTTATGTATGATATATTTTTGCTTATCATCTTCTCAGATCATGTTTTATTATATTACAATCTATACTATTTTGTATAATAGTACTATACACACTAAATGTGGATGGATGGATGGATAATAATAATAATAATAATAATAATAATAATAATAATAATAATAATAATAATAATAATAATAATAATAAACTTTATTTTATAAAGGATCTTTAAAAGCAGCTTCTCAAATGGATGGATGGATCATTCATTCATTGTCCCTCCCTTTGGAAATCTCCAAAAGATTTTTGCATGATGGAGCACAGAAAAAAAGACACATTTGTACACAGTATTACAGCTGAGCTGGGACAAGTAAGTGTTTTTTCTTTAACCCCTCTCTCTCTCTCTCTCTCTCTCTCTCTCTCTCTCTCTCTCTCTCTCTCTCTCTCTCTCTCTCTCTGTTTCAGATTCCTGTGAGTGAATGCCAACTGCAGGAACACTGGTCAGTCTACAGAGAAGAGTCTTTCCCCTTCTGCTGATAATGGACCTCAGTTTGCAGATGAGGAAGCAGTGAGTACTTTCTCCATATCCTTATGGTCAGAGCTCCAATCTGAGCTCCTAACGTTTGGATTCCTTGTGTGCCTCTGTAAGTTGTCTGACCTCAGACGGCTATTCAAGGCCAGTTATAACCTTCTCTCAAGTACCTGGCAAAGATTGGATGCTAGTTTATTTGAGCTACTGTATGCATCTTAAAGCTCTGATAGAAGCTGAAGAGCTTAATACTCTGCTGATAAAAGTGCCTACTGGCTTGATAAAGTTGCGCAACTGAGTTGTGAGTTTTTGTTCTTGTTATGAAGGATGAAATAATGCCAAAGAGACTCAAGAATGTCTTTGAACCATCACTGTAGGATTAAAGCCTAGACTTCCCACCATCTTTATGCAACTTTACATGACATTACTTTCATACACAAGTCAACTTTTAAAGTGTGTGAAATTCTCTTTTCTTATTTTTCGTTTTGCATGTGCACTTTGAGTCATTCAAAAACAAGACACTCAAAGCTCATGTGCAACTTATAAATTTATAACTATAGGTTACAGATTTGCATACCAACAAACAATACCAAAACAGCAATTTTTTACTTTGCATGCATACACCATAACAGTTCACATATAATAATAAAAAAGGCAGATTTCTCTACCTTGAGTGACTGTGACATGACAGTACAAGCCTTATACTAATGTGCATGTTTTTTTTGTTGTTGTTTTTTTCTGGGTTAAATATAGTTTATGTAACCCAGTATAATATACCAGTATAGAATTGTTTTACTGCCCAATACCATTGCAGAACTCATGACAGCTGGAATCTAAGCTGTTGTGAATTAGAGTACACTTTGTTTATTCCCTGGTGGACTGACGGTGTAATTTAATTTGAGGTGCTGCCAGGCAGCTGCTGTGAAAAGGTGCAGTGATTGAGCTCATTAGGGAATTTAGGATAAATAAGTGTGTGTATGTCTGCTCCAACACTCTTTAAAATAGAATAAGAATCTGTGTGTCTCTTAAATGCTTCAAACCTATGATTATTGAATAAAGAAATGGCTTTTATTGGCCAAGGACCTACTTTGTATACTCCACTTGTCATCTCTCTCTCCCTCTCTCTCTCTCTCTCTCTCTCACTCTGTTTGTTGTACACATAGACACTGACACTAATTTGTTAAATTACAATCAAAATTTTCACTTATTTGAAGAGCTCCTCATCAGCTGCAGCACAGCTTGATAGCCCATGTTACAGCATCATGTTTGTCTGGATTTCACTCTTCTTTAACACTGTACAGAGACTCTGAAAGTTCTAAGTTGCTATAAAGTCATTAATGTATTAATCTGTCCATTCATCCCCGTTTACATGGCTACAATATTATCTGTGTAGTAATCCATTATCTTATCTATCTATCTATCTATCTATCTATCTATCTATCTATCTGTCTGTCTGTCTGTCTGTCTGTCTGTCTGTCTGTCCTTTAATCCATCCATCCATCCACCTGGGCAGTGATGGCTCAGTGTTTAGGACTCTGAGCTTCTGATCAGAAGGAGTTTGAATCCCAGTACTGCCAAACTGCCACTGTTGGGTCCTTGAGCAAAACCCTTAACTGCTCAGCTTCATTCTAAGTCACTTTGAATAAAAGCATCTGACAAATGACTTAAATGTTGTTGTAGATCTAAGTGGCTTAATGTTATCTATGTATTATTAATTATACTATGTATAATTTTTAGGAAAATGTGTGTGTGTGTGTGTGTGTATATATATATATATATATATATATATATATATATATATAAATAACTTTGTTTTTTTTTACAGATAGTCTTTAAAATGACTTTGACAAAATAACTTATTGAAATCATTCTAATGGTTGGATCAGAAAGCTGTTGCAAGGCTGCGATGGACATGCAATTGCATGCATAACGCTAGATGTGTTAACAATAAATGTGTTAACATCATGAGTGGGAGAGACAACTCCATGTGTGTTACAGTTTGGTAAAAAGTGTTCATTTCCCCTATGTATGGAGACTTTTGGGACACCCTGTATATATTATCCATACATCCATCAGTCCATCCGTCCATCCATCCATCCATGTCTAAGTAGCTGTAATGTCATTTGTGAATTAATCTCTTCATTATCTCTGCATCCATCCATTCCTCCTTCAATCCATCCATCTGTCCAGCTACAAGGGTCTGAGAGTGTTCCCAGCATTACTACTATAATTATCTGGTAATGGCAAGTTAATATCATTAGTGTTCATCCTGAGAAACAATAGCCTCCTCCCTTTGAATAAGTGACTCTACTGTGAGTACTTAGACCTTATTATATGATGTTATATGATGAGTCACTGCATTACTGTTGTGTCTTTTCTTACTTGCAGTTGGACATTTTCTATTTACGTTAGCATTTAGTACTTAGGTAGACCCTCATCCAGTGGGAGTTAAAAAAGTACAACCAACTGAGTTCACTGCTTGGAGAATGTCTAAAGTATCATAACCTGAAATTGGTCCATGTGAACAGTATTTTGTGCTGCATAATCTATTGAGGCCTGGAATGCAGGAACAAGGGTTTTGGACAAGAGCTGCTTATGAAGGAAGCTTGAGAGGTGACTCGAGTTGGGTAGTACCATGAGAGAAATAAGAGGTTATGAGTTAGATGAGCAGCAGCACTCTGAACACTCTGTGGAAGAGACATGGCATATGAATGGCAAGCAAGTAGAAAGTCAGCAAGGAGAGAGTCCTTGTGGAAATAGTCAAGTGTGGAAATGATTAGCACTTGTACAAGAATTTGAGTAGTTTCTGTAGTCAAGAAACTGCTCTTCTAGGGTCTCATTTTATCAGTCTTTTGTACATATACAGTAGTTTTGTGTGTAAACCATCCCCATGCCTATGCATTTCTATATGTACTGTAAAATATGATCTATCAAGTTCTTCTCATGTGTGAGGATGTGTGTATATTTAGAACTACTCCTGATCATGTGTATGCAGAAATGCCTAGTGCAGAAAAGTGTAATTATGGGTAAACTGAATATGATAAGCTCCTACACTTATGGTCAGTCACTTCAGCATAATTGACAGTAATTGCTCACTGTGGTGCTCTCAACAAGGTTTAGACAGGTGACAGAGATGAATTGAAAAGTAAAATCATATTAAATGCACATTCTAAAGATCGATTGGGATGATGCAGGCTATGGTTCCTTGCTTGACGATTTGGCACAGGCAGCTTTGGCTGAGAATGTGTTTTTAAGAGCATAAGAACCTCTTAGTTGAGAGTGATGAGTGGCTCATCAGTCACTTAGTTTGCCCAGTGCAATTTTCATTGATCTCTGCCAGAAACCTTTGGAGAGGCCAAACAAAATGCAGTATAGCATCTCTGTGCACACTCAAGTCCTTTCTACTCTAGGGTTTTTAGCCACAAGCACGTTTCATCGAGCAATTGGATACATTTCTCAACCAACTATGGGCTGAATGACACATCGTACATGCATTCATAAAACTCATAACTCAAAACATTTCATTTTCAAATAAGGCAGTGGAAAAAACAACAATGATGAGGGATTTCACACCATTGCAAGTTTTCTGTATGTAATTGGGACAATAGATTGCACACACATAAAATCTATAAACTCACCCTTTAAAGGGACATTTTAAAGGGATGCTGTGTGCAGCTGTGCATATGCATGTGTGATAAATGGCAGTTTATTAAATATTGTACATAGTGGTGGGTCTTACATTCAGAAATAGAAATGAAATCAAGAAGATATGCATAGAAAGTATTTTAATGCACACATAATTTTTCTTAGGCTTATGATAGCACATCCATCCATCCATTTTCTGTATCGCTTATCCTACACACTTTCGCAAACAGCCTGGAACCTGTCCCTGGGGACTCGGGGCACAAGGCTGGGGACACCCTGGATAGGACAATTTGGAAATGCTAATCAGCCTACAGTGCATGTCTTTGGACTGGAGGAGGAAACCAGAATAACCTGGAGGCAACCCCCGAAGCACAGGTAGAAAATGCAAACTCCGTGCACACAGGGTGGAGGTGGGAATCAATACGTAGCACATGCTATATCAAATAATATACTATACATGTACTTTATTTTACAATTTGTTATGTCTTGAATAAGCTCCATCCCACGCCCCAAGTTTGATTTACTTTGCATTTTCTTTTGAAATTCGGTAGGCTTGTTTGTATTTGCGTTAGTGTGTGTGTGTGTGTGTGTGTGTGTGTGTGTGTGTGTGTGTGTGTGTGTGTGTGTGTGTGTGTGTGTGCATGTGAGCTTGTTTCTTTGTGAGAGAATGATTGAGAGCAAAATATCCGTAATTGACTGCAATTTCTGCTGCCCACATGTGTACATAGTTTATGAAAGTCTGTTGGCTAAATTGTATTAGTTTTGTATAATTTATTTCCAACAATGCCTACTCATTAAGAAAGTTGAGAGAGACTCGTGTGAATATTTTGTATAGAACTATAGTATAAAGTATAATGTACACTGTTTAATTCATTAGAACCTGACAAAACCATTTTGTGGTTGACAGGGAGTTTAATCAAAATTAATCAATACATTTACATATACTGTAGATTCAATTTAAAATCAGTGCAAATGTTCTGACTTTGAGATATGGGGGCTATGTGGAGTGTTGTAAATCACATAGCATATGTTAACTATAAGAAAAATAACCCTTTGTAGCAACTGTTTTTATTCTAGCAGAAATCATAATTCAATGGTGATTTGATTTCACCACCTGGGGTGGTGAGAATCACATGGCTACCTTCTTGTGCATGCAAACATAGACCCTTCATGGACCATTGTTCCCTTTCTTCTTCTCATCTAACATCAGACCTCATGTACACCTTGGAGCTATCTGTGTAAAAGCTTGTAACTGTGGTTGAATCTATAGGTAACCTGTCCTCCAAAGCTGGTGACAGATCCGTATTATCTCCTTTCATGTCTTCACATCCAATGTATTTTGTATTTTGTATTTTGGATCCATTCAGAACCCTGTAGATACTAGATTGAGCTCGGTTTGCTCATTCACTTGCTAGATACAGTATGTTCTCTATTACTCATGAACTATCCACTAGTTCTGTTCTGTTGCTTAGTACTGCACTTATCTCTCAGTCACTCACCTCACAGTGTCTGAGACACGGCCAAGGCAACCTACTAATCATCAACGGCCAACAACGACTGATAAGTACAGAAAAAAGCTGAGAAATTGATCAGAGTTTCTTTCTAAATGAGTGTATAACCTAGCATTAGACATAGCTCAGTAGAAATCATTGATCCTGAAACCGATGATTGCTCCTTATAGCCAGAGAATCTGACTCTGAATGACAGTGCTCAACTCTGGCTGAATTTCATCTGAATTGGCCTCTATAAGTTTGCAGGCATCACAGGCAGGTTCCAAACCGGCCATGAGAGCCAATCTTAAAATTGAAACAGCCCTAATTGGATTGTTCAGTATGTTGACAGTCCATATCACTGAATGTTCTCTTCCACATGGTGCTGGGCTGGGTTTTCATTGTGCTTGCTATTGATTCTTCTATCATATCACTGGTGGTTTTACTAGACACAGGCACAGTTTTCAGACATACAAATTGCCTGTACTTGAGACATTGTCTTAACAACTCACCAGAATGTCATCAGTGTTACTGTATTTGGTGCTTGGCCATTGTATCCCTGATTGTACCACTTCATCCAGTTATCCATTTTGCAACTTGCCTTGGAACAATCACTCCAATATGCAGCTATCAACCCCTCTGTGATTGAGCTGGTTAGAGCCTCACTCTTGGCAGTAGAACATCTAGGCTGGAAAACAAAGAGGCGCTCCATCAGTATGGTTAGGTTGGCATAATCCAGGCTGTTGGACACATTCAAATCAACCTTGTAAAATCTACCCCATGTGCCAGAGTTGCTCTTTAGGACCTGAGGTCAAAGAAAGCCCTGGAGAGAAGTTTCAGAAACTAGAAAATAACACAGCCAAATTAACTGGCCACTTGGCACCCTAACATTGCTGCTCTCTTATCAAAATCCCCTTTTCTTATGAGGAGCCCATGCAAGATGCTGAACTGGAATAGGTCTCTCTAAAGTTAAATTTATTATTTTTTTTGCTAATGGTTACTTCAAGCAAAATGTGTGGGAGAGCTACATGCCTTAGCAATACCCTTTCCTTGCATGTGTTGTTGTCTGGTTGAACCCATGCATTTTAACCAATCAATAGACTTTGCAGCAGGTTCCCCTTCAAGGAACCTGAGGGTTTGTTGTCATGGCCAGTGCATTTATGGTGTTATTTGGCCAAACTGTGGTGATTTGATTATCATTACTTATATCATCAAATCATCATCAATCAGAGGCATGCTGCTTCAAGAAGTATGTGCTGCTGCTACCTGGGCACCTCAGTGCACATTGCAATGGTCTTGTCTGCCATTGGAATGATAACACAATGTTCTATATAAAATACTACTTCATACTGTCACATCATGACTGTCACTGTCACTAGTGGTTGTCTTGTTTGTTTTATTGCTTGTTCATACAACAATAGTTACATAGTCTTTTAACTGGTGCTATATGTTTCTTTTTAACACATAATGCATGGCTTATAGTATACGATCTTTGTGGAGGACTTATGTTTGTAATACGAAATATTTTTCCTTTGTATTATAAAAAAATGGTCAAACAAGATAAAATAATAATAAAAATTCTAAACACTTCATTTCTTCTGCTGAGAGCTTGTAATAGCATGAACTCTGAAGTCATGTTGGTGAAAAATACTGCACAGAAGTGAATAATGACTGATATTCTCCTTTCATTGACAGTTTCTGTTTTCTTGCTGAAGAGACCTCTTCTTGCTCTTCTCTTGCTTTTTCTTGACCTATATCATTTATTGTTCAGGAGAATTGTACAGCATCTGAGTACAATGAAGCCTGAGGTGTAACAGATCACCTTGGTAACCAAGAAAAAAGTTGCTTGCTATAGAAAAATGACAGAATCCTTCAGGTGACAGCTATGAGCACATGTGGCCTTTGGCGAGAGTTGAACATGTGCAGTGTACCAAGTGCTGGGTATAGACTGTATATGTATATGTTCTTGAAGCTGATTTGTATAATTAAATGTCTTTAAACAGTTTACATAGCATAATATATTAAAATATTTACATAGTGTAATTGCATAGTTGAATAATCAGAATTGCTTGTAAGGCGGTCTTGTAGTGACTGTTCAAAATTGCTTGTGGTGTCAACAAAAACCCCTGGATTAATGGCTTTCTACCACAGCAGTATATTCTGTCTTGGTTACAAATTTGTGAATCATACCTCAGCTACAGTATCCTACAAAGGCATAAGCACTAGCTTCAAATAGGGAATTATATAGATTTAGGATTATTTGATGGATATTAATAAGGTTATTTTCATTAATTCATGCTAAAACAGCACATATATTTTAATTACTAAATACCACCATTTGCCCTACTAGGGCAGAACATGTTAAATCCTTATGGAGCAAAGGCGGATGGCACATTGTGTTAGAGACCTGTGCTGCCATGACAGAGACCCACATGTGAGTCCGAGTCAGTCAAAAACACTGCTTAAAAACACTGCATATCCATATCTAATGGCCATTAGCCAAAGATGAGCTCTCTGGAGAGTTTTAGTGGTATTTTTATGAGATCTTGTTGGTGTTTTGCTAGTTTCTGTCAGTTATTGGGGTGATAGGAGCAGAATGCACATCTGCAGATTGGTATCAGGAAAATGTATTAACCGTTAAGGTGGAACCTTCGCTTAAAACCTTCACATAGACTGAATTTGCCTCGGCTGTACAAAATGTTTTCTTGAATAGTAAATATAGAATATAGTAAAGTGTATCATTTCATTACTGCAGTAGAACAGGTTTGGACAGCGACTCAGACTTTCATAGATGACTGTACATTTAAAGATGTCTCAGGCAGTGTGTGTGTGTGTGTGTGTGTGTGTGTGTGTGTGTGTGTGTGTGTGTGTGATCCACACCCTCTGTTGTCCTATCTATTTAATTTAATTAATACAGTGTGTTACATCAGAATCTGCATTGTCAGGTGTTCTCTTAGGCGTCCGAACACAAAGGGCTACGATTTATGCCATATCTTCACAAAACTGGTGTGTGGACTTCAATTATAATGAAAATAATGCTGACATTTGTAAACCCTATTTGGACATCACATGCAAATCAATTCTTGCACGGCAGGGCCTAATTTACTCTAATGTACAGATTCCCAACATCCTGCACGTTTTAGCGTTTTCCCTGCTCTAAGAGCTGTTAATTAGCTAATTAGTTGAATCAATTGTATTGGGAGTGGGGCAAAGACAATGTGCAGGACAGGAGGTACTCCAGGACCAGTGTTGGGAAACTAGTGCTCTGGTGCATGCATTCGTGAGAAAGATATATACATGGCAAGATTCTGAAGTCATATGCAAAGTTTGGGCGCTCATACATGGAGCAGTGCTAAATATAGATAACTGTTTCTCAGGAGCCATAAGTTTGACTGAGATGAAATTTGGTGCCCTGTGTAAATGTGACATGTCAAATGTGCATGTGATGGCAGGAAACATAAGTAAATAAGAAATATCTATAAGCTATGAGCAAATTTGTATGTCATTACAAAATCCCACAGTGCTGAGCTGCTGGTACAAACATTAAAGGTAATGAGAGAAAGTTAGGTGCACCACTAGTCATACCTGATAATACACATATGTCAAACACAAGGCCTGCTTCATATTTCTATTTGGTCCACGTACTGATATGAGTTTTAAATTGGCCCGCTTCCATACTGCCTGTGCTGCACTGAACTACAAGTCCCAGCAAGCCTTGCCAACATGCTGTGCGCTAAACATCAGGTTACCGCCACTCCACCTCCTCTCACCCACATATGCACAAGCACAAGACAGTTGATCCAGTGCACTGTCTGGATGTCAAAATTAGTAACGGTTTTAACAGCAACATTGTTCCCTATTATCAAAAAAGTACAGGATTAGCTCGCTAGCAGTCAATCTAAAGGCAAAGTGGTTCAAAATAGATCCAAGATGGCAGCACAGCAGTAGCACGCAGCAGCCTCTCCAGATCCAAAGTGGTGCTATTTTTTGTTTCGTAGCCTGTTTTTTTGTTTTGTTTTGTTTTTTTTACAGCATATGGACATCAGAGAAACCGGTGTTCATGTTTAACATTTGCCGACACTGTTAAAATACAGAAATTATGCACCAATCAACCTTCATGATGATCTGCTGGAGGAATACACGGCATCAGTGACCAGCTACATCAGCAAGTGCATTGATGACGTCAACGTCTCCAAGACCATCACCACACATTCCAACCAGAAGCCGTGGATGACTGCGGAGGTACGTGCAATACTGAGGACCTCTGCTAAGAACAGCGAGGGCCAAACTGTCCCAGCCCATCAGAGTGGCAAAGCACGCACACGCCCAGAAAATCCAGAGTCACTTCACAGATTCAGGTCATCAGCAACTACAGGACAACATTACTCTTCTTTGACAGTGATGCCTCCCTTCCAGATGCACCGAACAACTTCTACGCTCGGTTTGAGGCACAAAATTACGTGACAGTGAGGAAGACCACCCGCCCTCCCAACAACCAGGTGCTGTGTCTAACCACAAGGAATATTTTACACAGAGTCAACCCACGGTAGGCTGCTGGACCAGAGAACATTCCTGGCAGAGTGCTCAGAGGATGTGCAGGCCAGCTAGTAGATGGTCTCACTGACATCTTCAACATCTCCCTGAACAGCGCCATCGTTCCTACATGCTTCAAGGCTACCACCATTGTCCCCATGCCAAAGAAATCTTCAGTGTCTTGCCTCAATGACTACTGTCCTGTTGCACTCACAACCATCATCATGAAATGCTTCGAGAGACTCGCGAGGCCCCTCAGTGGACCCATTGCAGTTTGCGTATCCCACCAACCGCTCAACAGATGATGCCATCGCCACCACCCTACATCTGGCCCTCACCCACCTGGACAAGAAGTATACCTACGGTCGAATGCTATTCATAGACTTCAGTTCAGCATTCAACACAATCATTCTTCAGCACCTGATTGGAAAGCTGAACCTACTGGTCCTGAACACCTCCATCTGCAACTGGATCCTGTACTTCCTAACTGGGAGACCTCAATCAGTCTGGATGGGGAACAGCATCTTTAGCACCACCACACTGAGCATGGGGGCCCTTCAGGGGTATGTGCTCAGTCCACTGCTGTTCACTCTGCTGACTCACGACTGTGCAACAAGGCACGGCTCCAATCACATCATCAATTTCGCAGATGACATGACCGTGGTGGGTCTCATCAGCAAGAACGACGAGTCAGCATACAGAGAGGAGGTGCAGTGGCTAATGGACTGGTGCAGAGCCAACAACGTGTCTCTGAATGTAGACAAAACAAAAGAGATGGTTGTTGACGTCAAAAGAGCACGGCGCGACCACACTCCACTGAACATCGATGGCTCCTCCATGGAGATCATCAAGAGCACCAAATTCCTTGGTGTTTACCTGACAGAGAACCTCACCTGGTCTGTCAACACCAGCTCCATAAAAAAGAAAGCCCAGCAGCATCTCTACTTTCTGCAAAGGCTGAAAAAAGCCCATCTCCCACTCCTCATCCTCGCCATGTTCTACAGAGGAACTATTGAGAGAATCCTGAGCAGCTGCATCACTGTCTGGTTCAGAAATTGGACATCATTGGATTGCAAGACCCTGCAGAGGATAGTGAAGACAGCTGAGAAGATCACTGGAGTCTCTCTCCCCTCCATTACAAACATTTACACCACACGTTGCATCCACAAAACCGACCCTACACACACCTCACACAAACCCCTCACACTCTTCACCCTCCTGTCATCTGGAAAAAGGTACCGAAGCATTCAGGCCCTCACGGCCAGACTGTGTAACAGCTTCATCCCCCAAGCCATCAGACTCCTCAATACTCAGACATTGGACATACACTGACACTGACACACACACACACACACACACACACACACACACACTGAACTGAACACCACCCCACTCCCATTGTAATATTTGCACATTACCTGCACTGACTCTGTTGCATTTTTTCTGCTACTGTATTATAAAAATATAGTATTTATTTTGTCACTATTATACACTTTACCTAGCTGCTACCACAATAATTACTATTTCCATATTTGCTATAAGTTAATCTGCTGAAGGCTAAGTCATAGCATGTTATGTTTACATGTATACCTTTTTTAAATTATATTGTTACTCCTTGGCAGGTATCTTCTACACTACCTGTTATATCAGACACGTCCACACTAAAACTGTTTTCTGTTCGGCGCTACACTGTCACTTACTGTATCTATTGTCCTGTTTTAGTAGTATTGTACTTTCCTGTGCTGTTAGCGCACGTTTGCACGTGCACTTTGTGTAGATCTTATTTAGTTCTTTGTGGCCTCATGTGGTTAGTGTGTTGTTTTATGTAGAACTATGGTCTGGAGGAGCGTTGTTTCGTTTCACTGTGTACTGTACCAGCTGAATATTGTTCAAATGACAATAAAACCACTTGAACTTGAATTTGAAAGTACAGTTTAGTCAAGACTGGACAGTTGTTTGCTTTTATCCCAGAAACTATGCCACTGCTCTGCCTAGAGTTCGCCCATTTGCTGTGCGTTTGGTAGCACGTACGTGTGTGAACAGCTGTTCTCCGTCATGAAGATAAACGAAGCATCTCACAGATCACAACTTACAGACTAGCACCTTCGTTCAATTCTCAGAGTTTCAGCAGCTCAGGACCCCAAATATTGATAAACTTGCATCAAAGAAAAGAAACCAGGTTTTAAGTAGTAGCAAATAGATAACAAAATAAGCCTTAAAACCTGATAAACACTTAAATAGTTTGGCCAGTTAATTTAAGTGTTATTCATGATTGTTATGTTTACTTTTAGTTATTTGATGCTTAAAGTTGTGTTACCTGTTATATGAATTTTATATTTGTATGAAACAATGACTAATTTGAGTCACTGCAGCATCACATTTTTTTTTTTCAACAAAAAATAAATATAAGCCATATCTGGCCTGCGGCTTGGTCTATTTTTTTTTTTTATATGGCCCCTATGTTGATTGAGTTTGACACCCCTGTGATAATGTATTCCTTCTTCTTCAACCACATTTTGCAACTACACCACTAATTAACGTGACCTCTTGCAAAAATGTCAAGAATATTCTTTTGGCTCAATTAAACATGCCAGTAGTGTAATCTTGAGCCTTGTTTTTGTCCTTGTGTCATTATCATTTAAAATATCATTAGCTACTAAATTTATTTTCCTAGTCTCTAATCTTAGTTTCTAGACAATAATATAACCTGAAGTCACTTTCTACCACATTGAAATTACCCTGTGTCGCTGGAGGAGATGTTCTATTTCAACCAGCTTAGCCCAGTGGAAAAATTGACCAAATTCTGTACCAAACTTCAAACATATTTGTGTCGACAACAGCTACTTCACTGTTTTTAGGGGTTTTATTTGTTTGTTTGTTTTTGTACTTTACAACTTTATTGCTTGGTTCTAGGGTTAGGGTTGGGGTTAGAAAGTCTAGAAAATTGTGGTATCATGTTTTTAATCTCCTTATACCATTGCTATTAATTTGCCTTTGCACCTGATAATAGCGAATGGTGTGAGTCGTCATTGTTTAACAGAAAAACACTATCAGCAAGATGCCTTCATCCATCTAGTAGCTAGGACAAATCTCTTTACCTTTTTACTCAGTTCTTCTGTGAAATAATATTATATCTTGAGATAAGGTAAAATATCAGGACATGAAATTTTACTCACTACTTCACATTTCCAAAAATAAATACACACATACATATCCCCATGCAGTGTAAAGATGAAAGGAGGTGGATAAATAATCTGCTGTCTGTTTTCCAAAGAGCAGACTCTGCTATGCTAATGGACTCATTTGTAACTGTAAAGAGTGACTGTTTGACGGTTTGCGTCTGGACCAGCTTAACTGGAGAAAAAAGCTGCCTAGGGAGCCATCTCTCTCTGTCTCTCTCTGCTTCTCCCTACTTTTCTTTTTTTATCCCCTCCAGAGGCCTTTTACTCATAGTCTCTCTTTTAATGACAAATACATTGTGCCTTCTTAGCTGTAGAACAATGGAGAGAGTATAAATGGATGAATTGATGAAGAGAGGAAAAAAGAGATTTGTGAAACAGTGATGACTCTATTCAAATGCAGAGGAGAGGATGGAGGATAGAAGTGCATGAGGACAAGTACTGATTGTTCTTCCAGATTATCTTCTTTGCAATTGGCATATCAGTGACAAGTGTGAAAAGCAGTATAACATTTGCTTTGCACAGTGTTCTCTGTTTCCTCCAGTTTGCTTTGCTTTCGAAGATTACCCACCTTCTTGCACATTTCTCATATTTTCTTTGGGTGCTATCCAGATTAGGTGAATTAAGGTCAAAAGTTAAGTTAACATTCACTCATGAAACATTCTCTGTATTCTGAGTCGCTCTGCATGGGTGCTTGAGTTAACTTAAAATAATTTATATTTTTTCAATAGATCTAGACTATTGCTTTTAAACATGGACGGAAAGATCATGGATAGAAAATGCAGACTGAAGAATCAGATCAGATCAAGAACCAACCCCCCCCCCCCCCCCCCCCCCCCCCCCGCCGCCCCCCACCGCTGTCAACTGCAACGGAAAAAGACAATTTAAAAATATATAAGTAAAAAGAAAGACTAATATGATGATATATAAATGAGCTGATGGTGAGCCTTCAAATAAACATTGAATACATTCAATAGGAGTCTAGTACAGTGAGGGAAAAAAGTATTTGATCCCCTGCTGATTTTGTACGTTTGCCCACTGACAAAGAAATGATCAGTCTATAATTTTAATGGTAGTTGTATTTGAATAGTGAGAGACAGAATAACAACAAAAAAATCCAGAAAAACTCATGTCAAAAATGTTATAAATTGATTTGCATTTTAATGAGGGAAATAAGTATTTGACCCCCTCTCAATCAGAAAGATTTCTGGCTCCCAGGTGTCTTTTATACAGGTAACGAGCTGAGATTAGGAGCACACTCTTAAAGGGAGTGCTCCTAATATCAGTTTGTTACCTGTATAAAAGACACCTGTCCACAGAAGCAATCAATCAATCAGATTCCAAGCTCTCCACCATGGCCAAGACCAAAGAGCTCTCCAAGGATGTCAGGGACAAGATTGTAGACCTACACAAGTCTGGAATGGGCTACAAGACCAGTGCCAAGCAGCTTGGTGAGAAGGGGACAACAGTTGGTGCGATTATTCGCAAACGGAAGAAGCACAAAAGAACTGTCAATCTCCCTCGGCCTGGGGCTCCATGCAAGATCTCACCTCGTGGAGTTGCAATGATCATGAGAACAGTGAGGAATCAGCCCAGAACTACACGGGAGGATCTTGTCAATGATCTCAAGGCAGCTGGGACCATAGTCACCAAGAAAACAATTGGTAACACACTACGCCGTGAAGGACTGAAATCCTGCAGCGCGCGCAAGGTCCGCTGCTCAAGAAAGCACATATACATGCCCGTCTGAAGTTTGCCACTGAACATCTGAATGATTCAGAGGACAACTGGGTGAAAGTGTTGAGGTCAGATGAGACCAAAATGGAGCTCTTTGGCATCAACTCAACTCGCCGTGTTTGGAGGAGGAGGAATGCTGCCTGTGACCCCTGGAACACCATCCCCACCGTCAATCATGGAGGTGGAAACATTATGCTTTGGGGGTTTTTTTCTGCTAAGGGGACAGGACAACTTCACCGCATCAAAGGGACGATGGACGGGGCCATGTACCGTCAAATCTTGGATGAAAACCTCCTTCCCTCAGCCAGGGCATTGAAAATGGGTCGTGGATGGGTATTCCAGCATGACAATGACCCAAAACACACGGCCAAGGCAACAAAGGAGTGGCTCAAGAAGAAGCACATTAAGGTCCTGGAGTGGCCTAGCCAGTCTCCAGACCTTAATCCCATAGAAAATCTGTGGAGAGAGCTGAAGGTTTGAGTTGCCAAACGTCAGCCTTGAAACCTTAATGACTTGGAGAAGATCTGCAAAGAGGAGTGGGACAAAATCCCTCCTGAGATGTGTGCAAACCTGGTGGCCAACTACAAGAAACGTCTGACCTCTGTGATTGCCAACAAGGGTTTTTAAACCAAGTACTAAGTCATGTTTTGCAGAGGGGTCAAATACTTATTTCCCTCATTAAAATGCAAATCAATTTATAACATTTTTGACATGCGTTTTTCTGGATTTTTTTGTTGTTATTCTGTCTCTCACTATTCAAATAAATCTACCATTAAAGTTATAGATGGATCATTTCTTTGTCAGTGGGCAAACGTACAAAACCAGCAGGGGATCAAATACTTTTTTCCCTCACTGTATATTGCAAATATATTGTGGCATGAACAGTTGTCAATGTTACGTTAAATAATTACCACAAATTGTTCTTTATTTAACAAGATCCACCATAATTATTCAGCAGCATATAGAATAGCACTTGATCCAGCTCAACTCAACTCTAAAAGTGGCCCTTTATGTATTTAGTATGATATATCTTTTTTCTGCTGTTTACATTTTCTCACTCTCTTCATGTGATTATGAATTAATAGACTTTTAATAGAATTAATAGTCTCTTTCCTTTTGTTCAACTCAATCTCTGATCTTTCTTTCTTAGTCATTTCACCCTCTCTTCAATGATTTATGTCTGTCTCTTGAGGTTGACATGTCTCAGCTCCTCAACATCCATCATGCCATGTTGCAGTTGGCTCCACCAGGCTGCACACTTCTTCTTGTGTGTTGTGCACATTTGATTTGTGATGGCGAGTTCTTAAATGGGTTTAGAAAAACAGAGACATTTGGCAAAAGATGCTGATGATGTACTAAGGAGTGCCTGAAGTCATTCAAAATCTGCTTTGAAGCTCATTTTTTTAAAATAATAAATAATAAATTGCATGATACAGCAAAACCTCATGTCATTCTCTTTTATGAAGTCCTGGTTAAACCCTTAGATATGCCCAGTTTAGCTATCCTTTTGCATATTTTAACCTGAAAGCCTGTCAAGGTGCGTATTATTAACAGTTAAACTGTGATCTTTCAGAAATAAGGCAGTACGTGTAGGGCTATGAAATTAGAATATACTGATTGCAACAGTTGGAGAGTTTCCATTCGGTTTTTGGCCTCCAGAATTTTTTATACATCAGAATATTTTGAAGCCAGATTGGCTCAGTGAGCTGTGATAGAAATATTGGTTATTTGCAGATACAGTAAGTTTATATGTGCTATAAATACAGTATAGATGCTATATTGCTTGTTACAAACATCAAAATGGGGGAAATATGTTATCTTAATGACTTTGACCATGATGGATGTTGATGCCAGTCAGGCTGATGTGAGTTTTTCAGAAACTGCTGATCTCCTTGGATTTTTACAAAAGTCTCTAGAGTTAACACAGAATGGTGTGAAAAACAAAACTCTGTGTCGATGATAGTGGCCTGGAGATGAATGGCCAGACTGGAGCTGACAGGAAGTCTACAGTAACTCTGATAACTTTTACATTTACATTTAGGGCATTTGGCAGTTACACTTAGCTAGAGCGACTTACATTTATCACAAATAACCACACTTTGCAGTTGTGGTGAGTAGAAAAGCATCTCAGAACACACAACACACTCAACCTTGAAGTGGATGGGCTACAACAGCAGAAGACCACACTGGGTTCCACTCCTGTCAGCCAAGAACAGGAATATGGCTACAGTGGGCACAGGCAATGATTTTTCCACTCTTTAATTGTCCAGTTTTATCAAACCTGTACCCACACTTGTGTTCACAGACTGAAGAGATCGCACAACAACTGGGTTAATTTTTATTGATAGCATAAAATGTGTTCTTAAATCCTCTGTTGAAACGGTGCAGTGTGGCTGTTCTGTGTGGAAGGACCCCCTAATATTGTTTGGGAAATAATGTTCTTAAGAATTCAGTTTAAGTGTAAATGTAGAACTAAGTGGGCAATTTCATCCATGCACTTCACCTTGCATTCTATACCTTGAACCTACAGCGTGTGTCTCTTATGCATGATATAATTCATGAATGCCACCTCCCTAGTTTGTTTGAAGGGCACATTTTGCATTTTTCACGATAAGCAATTACTGTTGTGTATAGATTTATTCAGAACCTTGCAGTCTGCAGAGGGAAAGTATCAGCATATTAGATGAAGCTTGTAAAGTCTTGTGTATTTCTAAGAGCCATGTTATGGTTGTAGAGAGACTATGTTCCTAAACTGTTACTGGAAATATCAGTGATATATTCCTTTGTGTAGCAGTAGTATTGGGACACTGTGTTAAATGCAATATGTTTCCAATATGTTAATTGGATTTTTACTGAAAGATCTGCAGCTCAAACATTGATTTCTCTAGTAAACATTAAAGGACTGTAATAAATATTTCTTTAACGACTTGCTTTCAAGGAAGAGCTTGCTTTATCCAGATTGACATGATTTGTGACTGAAATATGGAGAATCAATTTCTCTTGAGCTTTCGGCATAGTTATTAATCTGGCTGATGAACTTACTACAGGGGAGAAAAGCAGTAATCATAGAGTTGATTTACCAGAGGCTTACTTTGACAAAGCCCAGTGCCAGCCATTAGTTATTAGCTGTTGAAATAATGAAGTAATGAATAAGCTGGAGATAACCATTGTCTACAGCCAAGCTTGGGGAGTAACAGAATACATGTAACGGTGTTATGTAATCAGGATACAAAAAACTGCTAACTGTAATCTGTTATAGTTACGTCCAAAAAAAAAAGTAATTAGATTAAATGTACATTTTGTAAAAAAAAAAAAAAAATGGGAATACTATCAGGGTTACAATTTTTTTCATTTAAAACCAAAGAAATTCATATTTTGACATAAAATAATATAGCAGCTGCTTGATTATAGTTCTGGTTCTAAGTTAATTTGGTAGAAATTAACACAAATTGTTCTCTGAAATACTTTTGTTAGGGTGACCATGCATTCCGGATATGTCCTCCTTTTTAGACCTTAAAAAAGCGTCTGGCCAGGATTACTAAATTTGAGAAAATGTTTGGGATTTGGCTTTAGTTCCATTATGATGTTTAATACTGCTTCATGATTGCATTGCTTAACCCCTCTCTGTAATTCCCACCTTCTTGCACACCAATTGGGTGATTATAAAAGGCTTGCAACAACTATTGTCTAAATTCCTGCCTCTCAACCATTAGCCTACTCTCAGCGAACGTGTGAAGGTGAAGCGCTTTTGTGTATGGCATACAACAGTTGCTTGACAATAGCAGCAAATGACAGCATTCCTGAGTCGAAACAATACCCATGGCCTTATAAGGTCATTTTTTAGGTACACTCGTGGCATCTGATATTTTATGTTATTCCATGTAGGAAAAATGTAAAACGTGGGCAGAATGAATATATATATGTGTGTGTGTATATATATATATATATATATATATATATATATATACACATATATGTATATATATCTATATACATATATATATATATATATATATATATATATATATATATATATGTATATATATATATATATATGTGTATATATATATATATATATATATATATATATATATATATATATATATATATATATATATATATATATGTATATGTATATGTAACGCTAATAGTGTGTCTTTTTCAGTGTATTAAAGTCTGCATACATAGTAACACTGTTTTGAATTCTGCTAAGACAGTTTACAATGTTTTCAAAGCAGCCAATATTCATCTTCAGTATTTTTGGCATGCAGGTTATATTAATATTATCTGTTAACTCTTCATAGGTATGTCTTTATTTCGTCTTTTCTTGCCTCTGAGTTCATTCTAAAAGAATCGAATATCTCAATATATATATATATATATATATATATATATATATATATATATATATATATATACACGCACACACACACACACACACACACACACACATATGACTTCAAAAACAGGTCTATTTTTTAACCATAAACCAGTTTATTGTTACACATTTAACAGGAATTCAAAATAACTGAACGGTTAGATGACGGAAAATGATGCAGAACATGGTTTCTTTTTTTCAACTTCTGTTAAATAGGGAATTTTAGAGAACACTTGTTGAGACTGACATGATTTCAGACATAAACATACAAGCTAGATACTAAACAAGCAGTAGAACATTAGCAATACTCAGACACTTACAATACTCCTGACACTTACATTATTGTTGTTGTTATGATAATGATGATAATAAATACAGATCTTCATATAAATATAGATGTTGTTTATGTGTAAAGCATTCGTCTAAACAGACCTTTGATCAGGTTTGATTTCAGGGTACATGTAAACAGATTTCAACAGAGTTGCGAGTTTAGGGTACATATATTAACAGATTTTCAACAGACGTATGAGTTTAGGGCACATGTAAACAGATTTTCGACGGAGGTTCAAGTTTAAGCTTCATGTAAACAGATTTTGAAAGAGCGTTGAGTTTATGGTTCATGTAAACGGTTCATTGAGAATTTGCAGTCAGAGTGATTGCAGAATTAAATTTGTATTCATGCTTGAATTTATATTTACATTTGCAAATTTATATGCATGCATTTGCACATTTATATGCTTGTATACATAATCAGTGTTGTGCATCGTTTTGGTGAACTGCGTAAGATATTCATAAGTTACAGAGCAAAATAATCAGGAGAAAAGTTTGCTCCTAACTACACTTCACACAATTTAATAAGAAGAAATTCTTCTCAAAGTTGCTTTGAATAACAAGAAGTTGAAGACTAGTTCTGGGTTTTGCAGTCAGGCAGCAGTAATGGCGTCTCATTTGGCACAATGTTTTTGTACTCAGGCAGTTATGCATTGTGACACTTACACTCCACACAAGAATGAGCGTGCTCTCTATCTTAGTGGGTTTCAGATGCTGGTATGTTCTTGTCATTGTGCATGTGAATTTTCCCATAGAGGCTAATGGTAACACTCACACATACACGCACGCACATATGTGCACACAATGGCACAAGCCTACACATGCCCCTTTCATGCACTCTGTGTTTTTGCTGCCTGCATCACTGAAATGTCTAAATACACACAGTACTATGAACCTCTAACAAATGTCCAAACATTTTGATTTCCAAACATTTATTTTCTAAAACACTTAATAATGCAGACAACATTTTTGTATGTTGTGAAAACATTAATATCTTAAACAGTAGACAACTTTTCATACATATGTGTGGTGCCAGTTTTGTGTGACTGATATGTGGGTGGATCCTCTGTGTCTGCAGTGTATTGAATGTGTGTTTGTAAGTGTGAGAGTGTTAACGGGGGCCTGTAAAGAGATTTGTCATGTCCCTGTCACTGTGATCCCAAAATACTATTAGAATGATGTAAATAATGCATGACTCCTCCCCCTCTCTATTTTCCTGTACTTAACATGCCACATTATATATATATATATATATATATATATATATATATATATATATATATATATATATATATATATATCCACCCATCCGTTTTCTATGCCGCTTATCCTTCAGGGTAGCAGGGTACCTGGAGCCTATCCCAGGGGGCACGAGGTGGGTTACACCCTGTAGAGAGTGCCAATCCATCGCAGAATATACTCACTACACTACAGACACTTTGGACATGCCATTCAGCCTTCCATACACGGGGGAGAAAATGCAAACTCCGCACACTCAGGGTTGTGGCGGGAATTGAACCCCCAACTCTGGAGGTGCGAACCACATATATATATATATATATATATATGTATATACACACACACACACACACACACACACACACACACACACATATATATTATAACAGTGGAGAGTGGTCACAGTACGATTACATTTTTGGAACAGATTAGTTTTGGGCAATAGCCTTAGCACCATGCACTATGATTTTCTTATAGATTCTGGACTCAGCTCAGCTTGGCTAAGGCCAGTGTGTATGCGTGTGTGTAAGCAGAGATGCAGTGTGAATGTAAAACAGTATGGTGCAGGCAGTGGGTGAAGAGACCTGAAGCCATACTCACAAAAGGGGCTTTTCTTACCATTTAGCCCATGATTGACTAAAGTTTTTTGGGTAAAAACAGGTGCAAAATTTGATATCACTCAAAAAATGTGCTAATGTTTTACTAACAGGAGCTTGGGAAGGAAATTACGTGGAATATGCCCACTAACTGTTGGCAAATTAGCACTCGTTATATTGGATCTTGGTAAATCAGTCCCTAGGAGTCTTCCAAAGAGGCACTATCAAAAAAAAGATTTCTTCTTAAATCCTGAGATGAACTTTTACTTCGGAATCAGAAGAATTATTTTGCTAAGAGGAAAGGATGATTATATGCTTCATGAAATCGTTTCAGCACTGACTGGATGATACAGTGGCGGTCTCTTTGGTAAACTCATAAAATAAATGAAATCACATCTGGTGGAAAATAAAGCTAAAAATGAAGTGTCACATAATTAATACATAATCTTTGTCAGTTCTGTTTTGTATAAGTTATATATGAGAAATGTATGAGAGCATTTATTTGACATGTTACAAGATGTTATCAAATGGGTGGTACGATCATACAGCGAGTAGCATTGCCACCTGACTCCTGGGTGCCTGGTTTGACCTGTGTTTGACTTACTGCCTGGGTGGAGATTTTAATGCTCCCATCTTATGCCTGGTGTTACTGAAATGGGCTTCGGATCCACTATAACCTGACCAGGATAAAGTGGTTATTATAGAAGAATGATTGAATATAAGAATATAAATTGAAGCAAATTTCTTAATTAGCACACTCTACCAAAAGAGTAACCATGGCTGAAGTTGCTAAACACTGAAAGGATGGCATGCAGTCTGGAGAGGGCATTTATTGTGTGAATGAACAACATGACTCACTCAGTAGCTCATGACTGAGATGTTCCCAGTTCATTTGCACTACTTAACTGCTGTATTTTTTGTGGCCAAGAAGTGAAGATTCATTAAATCTCTGGTGTTATTGCACTGATGCTATTAATATAGTTACTTTTTTATTAATTTAATAGTTTTAACAATAGCAGCTTGTCATCAGGTGACTGTGCTGTGGGTTACCAACATCAGCCATGTTAGAACTACTCTGTGGACTACACCTAAATTGTTGGAGCTTTCTCTTTCTCTCGCACTGACACATTGTTTGCCTCCACAGTCTGAGCTAATTGATGCACTGGTGCATCCCCACAAGGCCAAATCTAGCATGAATGGCATATGACAGGTATAGTAGACAGGAAATTTGAAGAGCAGGATTTAATGGTACTCCATCAATCTCTTCTCATCATTGTGCAGTTTTGCACTTCTCTCCCTCCTCATGCTGCGCTGTGCTCTCCTGTCTCTTTCTCTTGTTCTTGTTATCTCTCCCTGTCCAGCTGTCCTGCGTGTGCCCTTACAGCCAAAAGCTCTGCTCTCTCATTAGCTCCTTTTATGAAAGCGGAGATGAGTTTGAAAGAATGAGACAATAGACTACAAGGATTATTCTGAGCTCATATCCATCACTACCACCCACCATACACCCATGAGTGCTCTACAGCCTCCACTCACCCCCCCCCCTCTCTCTCTCTATCACACACACACACACGCACACACACCCCTACACACATTGAGTTGTATTTTCATCTATTTTTATTCAGATTTATTTATTTATTTATTTTTTACCCATGTTTCCTCCGTTTCTTTTTACTTATGTATCTTTCACATACATAGTTGGCTCCAAGCATGCACACACACACACACACACACACACACACACACACACACACACACACACACACATATATACACACACACTATATGGCTAAAAGTATGTGGACACAGCTTCTAATTACTGACTTAAGGTGTTCAAGCCACACCCATTCCTAACAGGTACATAAAATTAAGTGCATAGCCATGCAATCTCCATAGACAAAAATTGGCAGAAAAATGGATCAAACTGAAGAGCTCCAACCAACCAACCAACCATCCATCTTCTATATCCTACTATATCCGCTTATCCTACTGAAGAGTTCAGTGACTTTAAATATGTCAACATCAGTTTGTGAAGTTTCTGCCCTGCCCTGATGGTCTGCGGCTGTATTTCAGGGTTTGGGCTTGGTCCCTCAGTTCCAGTGAAGTGTAAAGTTAATGCTACAGCATACAAAGACATCTTAGGCAATTGTTTGCTTCCAGGTTTGTGGCAACAATTTGGGGAGTGGAATGGAATGTCCAACAAGCACATAAGGTGTGATGGTCAGGTGTCCAAATATTTTTGGCCATATAGTGTATCATTACAGATGTAAATGTAGTGTGTCAGAGTCCTTGCCAACCTCAATGATAAGCTTCTTACTAATAGCTACAGCTTCTGTGGTGAATGTAGTGTTGAAAGAATGATGGTTGCCTTTTCCGTTTAGAAATTCCTGAAAGTCTTTTAGCCAGTGAAGTTGAGCAACATAGGAAATGACTTGAAAGTAAAGCAAATTGTGAACAGAAAGTGAACTTCTTTCTTGCTCACTCGGCCTCTTTTTTTAGTGAGCAATTATATTTAGAAATGCATGTAGATACAGATATTAATATAGATGTTTTGTTGTTGTTGTTGTTGTTGTTGCTGTGTACCCAATCTCTATGTGCATAAATCTGCATACATTATGCATGCTAGATGTCTATGCCTGTAAAATGTAGGCTCTTGTTAGCTAATTAACCTGTTCTTGCCACTGTGGCATTAGCATGAAAGTAGGCAGTTAAGTGCAAGGATGTTAATGAATTAGCCATCATTATAGCCTTTAAATCAGCTTGGCATGAGAAGCACAAGCAATCAGCACAGACAAGTTATAGTTTTATTCTATTTCTGCTACTTGGTGTGAGCATTATACCCACAGACATATGTACAAAACACATAAGAAATAAGTTTTTTGACTTGGGACTTTTTGTTCCCACCCGCTTTCCCAATACTGTTGTTAGTGTCAGGTTGTTTACTTTGCTGCTGCCAAAACACTGCTCAATCTGACACACCCACTAAGTCAAACATTTGAGTTTTTGTAGTGTTTAACTATAATTAATTTGTAATTAAAGCCACGGTGCATAGGATTTTGTTAAAAATAAAACATATTATTATTGAGTCAGGGGAGAAAAAAAAATCCTCTAAAACATGATGTTTCTGAGCAGCTGTGAATCACTATGGAAATCCTGTAACACTAACAGTCAGAGCTGTCAGGTTCAAATTGGTGGTAGTTTTCAAATGTGAGCTCAAATGCATACTATGTATCAAGCAGGCATCATAACATAGTGTAGCCTTTCCCCTTCAATAAGGCCTTAGAGCGACTTAGGTAACATTAGGTAGCTAGCTCACACTGGGACCTGTGGACAACATGTAAACTCCCTCCGCAGGCTTGTTTGAGTGGATCATAACAGAGAGAATTCTTTCCCCTTTGATAAGCCCATATTTCTGCTAGCTCACTATCATCAGTTCCCTCCTCTGTTCTGATCTGCAGAACAAACATGGCATTGATGATCAGGGTGGAAATTCACCAACACCATGCTGCAGGATAACAGCAAAGCACAAAACAGACAATGGGTACGATAACCTGATGTCTTGAATCCTTGTTGAATATGTATTACTTGACATTCACAACCATTAAATTAACTCATGTGGCCGAGAAGGGTGAAGCACAACCCACTTTATGGAATGCTCATCTGAGACTAGCTTGCAATTCCACCCACTGTAAATGCTTATTAAGTGAAAAATCTATAGTATCCTTTAATTTCCTGTGATATTACACTATATTCTATTATTGCTGCCATTTTGAGGACCAAATAGGGGACTGACTACATTAATGTTATTCTGTCTGTGCTTCGTTAAGAATTCATTCATTTTAATTTTAATTTCAATTAATGTTATCATAAGCTTCACTATAGTACATGCTACATACGATCGTGCTGTGAAAATAGCATTTGTTCTCAATCTTAGAGTTTAAGTGTTCAAATGAGGTGCTAAATTGCACAGAGATTCATATGGCTGATGTGAATAGTAGAGGAAGTAGTGCATAAGGGGAGAAGATGTGGCAGAAAATAGGAATCAGAACCAACATGATGCAAATATGATACAGAGTAAACAGGAATAAATTAAATAACAGGTAATAGGATGATGCATTAAACCACGTTCAGGTTAACAGTAATCCTGAGAGCCACTGAGCAACAGAGTGCCCGAATAGGGTTTAAAATGGCTGAAGAGACTTTCTGCCTCTCTCTACTGAAGCATCCATAGAGGCTGCAAGTGAAGACTCTGTGATGTAGATGTGGGTCTGCAGGATGAATAAAAATAATGCTACCCTTAGATTGGGTGAGGTCATTATTCATAGAGCAAAAGGAGACACGTAGCACCCCCTTTCTTTCCTCAGTCCCTTTCTTGCACTGTGCTTCATGGTTCAGCTCATAAAGACTACACGTTTCAAGTAGCACCAGTGATGTTTTTAAATCCCTACAAACACTTTTGAATTAATCCTGTGGTAGGTGTAAACTCAGAATATATGAATCAGCAAGACTAGACAAGCCTTGTTTTTGCCAGACCACAGGGTGCCTTAAGAGGCATTTCAGATGCTCTTATTTTTCTCTTTCTAAACCTATTCTGATAAATCTCTTCTGCTGAATCTCTGTTTTCCACCACTGGATCATCAACCATCCAATATTTAGACTATGGAAGCCCATTTGCAGCATCATCTAAACTATTTATAAAAAAAAAAGTCATAGTAACTAAAAAGCTTTTCACAAGAAAGTGTGAATCTCAAAAACAAGCCTGTGAAAGGGTTTTATTCACATATACCATATCTACAGAACACACATGTCTATACTAATTTATTTTTCATTCACACTGAGATTTACATACTTATCTAACTAATTTTAATCAAATTTTGCATCATTAAATGCACATTTGCAATTGTAGTGAACCAGAGATTAACCAAATCAAATTGAACATGTAAGTACAATGTTTTTTTGAGTGATTACCTCTGTGTATTGGCATTGTAAAATCATGAAGTGATCCGAAGAGCCATCTTTGTGTCATGGCACACAACAAATTTTGGTTCTGCAGCTGTTTACGGAAACCTCAATATCTTGGCTCAGGATGGGCCTAGCTCCTTGGAACAAAAACTGATCTCACATTACAAGATACATATACATATATAAACATTTTGCCCATTAAGTCGAAATGTAATGCTCAATATTGCTCACAGTTCCACTTTTAGCATCAATTTATAATGGGAACGGTTCAAGTCTCAGTCTTTTTGTGTGTGTGTGTGGGTGCGAGAAAGTACAATTCTTTTTTTAATTCCCTCAAATTCAGGTTGAATATCTCTCTTGGGAGATCAGATATGAACCTGAAATTTTCACAGAAATACGTCCTCTATAGTAGCATTCTGCTTTAAAAAATTGTGAGTTTGAAAAGTTTGAGTTGGAGGTAAACTCCGCAGGAAAGTGGACCTCCAGGGCCAGATCTGAAGAACCAGACTGATCTACCATGTTGGTACAGGTGTGCAGTTGGTGCTGTATGCATGAATAGATTTGATCCAAATATGGAAGTACAGTGTTCATTTGGATGTTTTACAAATAAACAGTATCATAAACAGAGCTGTGGTGTTGTTTCCCCCGTGATAAAAGCAGTAAGTCACTTCTGAGCTGTAGTCACTTGCTGCTTTTATCACAGGAGAAACAACACCACAGCTCTGAAAAACTTTTCACATTAGCAGTGATGGTGTAGTTAATATCTAATGCAAAACCTTTATAGCCATAACACAATATAATACGCTTCTAATTATTTTAAGATACTTCAATTCAATTCAGTTCAATTTTATGTGTATAGTGCTTTTTACAATTGACATTGTCTCCAAGCAGCTTTACAGAAACATATAAACATGGTATACAGATTTTAAATACTGAATCATAATTTTGATAAATGCCCCATATACAAAGTCAGAATTTCAATAAACGTTCTCATTATTATGATTGATAAGTGTTGGTACTGGGTATCCACATCACACTCCTGAAGGATGAGGACTTGACAGGGCTCCAATTCACTCACATGACCCAGAACTAAATAAATGACTCCAAAAAGCTTCCAACCTTCATAGAGACAGCATCCAAGAATGAGCATGGCTTCTGATTGGTCAGTTACAGGGCTGCATATTAATAATGCAGGGATCCCATATGCTTGCACATGTAAAACTAGATCACCAACTGTAGATATGAGAAACCTATGATGCCAGGAGCTCCCCCAAAGTCTGCTGGGTGAGGGGAGAACCATACTGTCACTGTGGAGATGTCCCTAGGCTTTTTGTGTGTGTGTGTGTGTGTGTGTGTGTGTGTGTGTGTGTGTGTGTGTGTGTGTGTGTGTGTGTGTGTGTGTGTGTGTGTGTGCGCGCACGCGCGCGCATGCATGTGTTAAGCATAAAATGCCTCATGTGATTTTCCACTTATTATTTAGGCATCAACTGGCTGTGTATGATAAGTAGAACAAACTGGCCTTGTGATAAAAGCAACAGGGAACAAAAGCCCGTCAGATGCATTTCATTGTACAGATGTAGTCTATTTTGGTACCGCAAATCCACAAAAAAATGGAAGAAAGATGGAAAGAAAAATTGTCATTAGTTGTTGTGCCAGTTTACACAATCTAATTAGTCTTTGATCTATGGTCCTGAAAATGAAAGGAGCGGAAGGTATTTTCATGTGAAATAACCATTAAAAATCACAAGAGTCGAAGCCAGTGGGCTGGTACTCAGCAGCATGCAATACTGCTCCTTCTGTTTTGTTCTCTTTGTGCAGTTCCCATAAGCTTATTTTTGGGCAATTCACCCAAACAATGTGCAAGTTTAGTTCACAGTATGTAAAGGTGCTATGTTACAATACAGCACAGCACATGGTCTCACAATTTACATGCCTCTAATACAGCTGGGATGATTTCAAATTGCATTTCTATTGGCCTGAATGGAACAATAATTTGGAACAGCCTCAGAATGAGAGTCAAATACTCTGACAGATCATATGAATGCAGGAAGTGTTCATTTATCATTTATTTATCATTTAATCTCTTCTTCAGAATCTGGAAGAATCTGGACCTTCTTATTAAAGCACATATTGTACTGTATACTGTGTGTTTAGAAATATGAACTAGACATACAGTAATGCACGGCTTAAAGAATGTTGTATTATTTGCCATGAAGACCTGGAAAGTTAATATATTTTACATGTCTAGGCATTAAATGTTATAAAGCTGTGATAGTCAGGAAATCAATAAAAAAAAAATGATACTGTTCAAACACCAGCAGTGTGAAATTGCATCAATGTTGAAGAATTGTTTGCTGTATCTCTATGAAGTTACACTTTCCAATTGCATCATGTCCAGGTGTGTCATATGCATGTATGTTTCTGCATATTGCTCTGTGTGTCTCTGCAATCAAGCAGTCATTACCTGCATATTTATTAAAGGTTTTTCGGCATGGCCTTTTCAAACACACTTTGGTTACTGTAAGAGTCTATTTTCTTTTTTGTGTGATATTTAGACATTTAACCTTTAAGGTATGTCAGTATTTTTCCTGCAGAAATGTACTTTCTAACACCCCATTTATCTTTTTACTGTTCTTAATCTGTGAAGCTGGTTATAGTTCTGTGAAATTTCAGAATTTTGTAATTTATTTAAAATACTGAACGACTGTGTAATAAAGATCTCATTATGTTTTAATTAGGCCTGGTCCTCAAAGGCTCAAGTTTGGTCTTCTGGCTAAGATGGCAGAGAAATTTCTTAACTCTCACTGTGCTCTAATGCATGCCACCAGCAATATGTTCTTTTAAAATTTTCTATTCACCATTATTATATAACTGGCTAACCTCTATCAGAGTCAATTGCCTTTCTAATTGAATAGAGGTGAGATCTTTGAAAAGGCTTCGTATCGTTATAATAGGCAGGGTTTCTCTCATTGACCCTGCCTGAAGGGTGGTCTCATTGTAAAAATGTGCCAGAATAAAGTGACAGAAGCACTACATCAGTGCCACCAGTGAACACGATAGGCAGAATAACTGTCACATACATTTCTGCTGCATTTTGTGACAGCACGTTCTTCAAAAAAGACAGAAGCTAATTCTTACCTTGCTGTTTCTTAGCCTTCAAGGTTACTTCAAGTTAAAGCGGATAAAATGTAATGAGTTCATGAGTCCGTGTGTCCGCCTTAAATTTGCGGATTAGAAGCAGAACTAAACAAGAGCAGTAATGCTATCAAGTCCACCCTCAGTGCAGTCAAGGTGAAGACAGAACTGAATTTATGCTTCATTTGTCTACAGATCCTTCTTCTCACATCTAAACTACAATGATCCACCTATAAGGCCCTACCTCCTGATCATAATGGAAATGCAAAAGTAAGGCATGTTGGCATATATGGGTGTGGCAGGTCAAGACTTGGAAAGGTTCTAAGTGGTTTTGTAAGATATGTTATAAATGTGTTATTTGCATGCCAATGATTTTTTTTTCCAAAACATCACTATAAAAAGTAATTTAATAGTGCTGTCATTTGATTTATTTTCTTAATCATGAGTAATTGCACACTTTCTGTGATATCATTGAGATTTGATGAAAAAAAACTAAGTGTTTTAACTCCAGGAGTATTTATTCCTATATATTCCTTGTTCCTATATACAGATCTCAACATAGAGATAAAAATAAACACACAACAAATGCTGCATGGGTCAAACAAAGTAGCTTGTAAATGTTCAAATTCAGATTTTCAGTGCAACATAACAGTTACATAATTTCTAATGGAAAAAGACTATAACTACACTGGCAAACTGTTGTTCTGCAATTGGCTTTGATATAATATGCTGATGTTCATTATTACATTATATATATATATGTGTGTGTGTGTGTGTGTGTGTGTGTGTGTGTGTGTGTGTGTGTGTGTGTGTGTGTGTGTGAGTGATGTGGCACATTTGTATTTAAATGGAGTGACATTACAATGAGTAATTGGGAAAGGACTATATGGGTCAGAAATATGCAAGTTTAGCCTTGTGTCTGGTCTAGCACTAGGTCTCAGCAAGCATTAATCTTAGCACCGTTTTGGACCCGAGTTATGTTAAATTGTTAGACTGCACCATTTATACTAGCACATACTGTATACTTCCATGTCTGATCTATACACAAAGTGTATAGTTACAATATTCTAGCAATATACTACAAAGTTTTGCCTGTGCTGAATGGGCATTGAGCCTATCATGTGATTTGCACAACAGTTATTTATTACAGAGATTTTGGTATTTGACTGCAAATTTAAAGTGTTAAAATGTTTGTCTTGCTACCTTTGTGAAATAATTAATATACAGTAAGTAGATAATATAAGATAGTTGTCAGATAATTAATGCTATGCCTACACCTAAATCTAACCTTAAGTTTAACCCCAGTAACCAAAAGGAATTCTATTTTGTAAAAGCTGATTTAAATTTTTTTTTATTTAGGAACAAGGAACACCAGTACACTGATCCATGTTTGATAGAGTAACCACGTTTGGCATGCTCTAGTCCTCAGCAAAGGTTAAACCTGAAACAAGCACGTCACGGTCAGTCACTCTGAATAATGTGGAATGCCGGAGATGCGCCATGACACCCTGACACCAATGCTCTCCCGAGTGTTTATTCCTGTGCAATCAGAGAGGCTAATGTCATTATTATTTTGATTGCCATTAATTAGATTATTATGAATGCATTGTGACAAGCTGTTTGGTCTGATTAGAAATCACTTTCCTATGAAAGGCAGAACTAACATCTCTGAGATCCAGAGCTGAGCCAAATTTACAGTCTTTCCACCCCCTCGCACAGTCATTGCTTAACTCCCAGCGCTTTTCCGCATTCTCTGCATTAAGATGCAGCTCAGCGTACCTCGCTGCTGGAGGGTACTACATCGTTTTGACCCATAGCAATCTCTGTAATTTTGCCGCTCTCTGATCAATGCAATCATTGCTGTTTAAATAGAGTTTCGTGCTAATCTAGTGCTCTTAGTGCCATAGTGCGACTTGAAGAAATAAAGGAATAATCAAATGTTTGATTTGGTCATGCTGCAATACATCTGTTTCTGTTTTGGAGTACACTGAGTGCTAAGGATCTCTCCTTCCCGCCTGCAATGCAGAAAGGGCATGTTTTTTCTACAATGATTGTGCAGTTGACACAGATCTAAGGCAGAGCAACCAGACAGTGACACACAGACCTCTAATTTAGATGCAGAAAAGAAAGAAAAATACAACTTGAAACATCCCTAAAATGGGCTACACCATTTCTTCACTGTTGACCATGGATAAAGTTTGACTCTGTCATCATATAATTATTCATTATAAAATATATATATATATATTTTAATGTATCTAGGCATGTTAATTCACTCAGCTAGCTACCTTGTGAAACTAAATATTAAATGAAAAAAGTTAAATGACACCATCTTAACTGCCGTGTGAATTCACCACACAAATTAACATGGAATACAGTAGGTATACATGATACTAGCTAACCACTAATATTAAGTCCTAGGTTGCTAGCTATCCACCCTACATCACCAAGTTCCCTCACATTTGTAACTATGCTCGTCTTGTCCTTTTCTTTGAGCCTTTTTGGCCATTTTTTGCACTTACGGCAAATATGAATTAAAAAAAAAAACACATTTACTATGAGCAAGGATCTGAGAGATGACACACAAAAATGCTGAAAAAAATATTGTTCAATGTACCAAACTTTGGGCAATTAACAGCAGTTTTTGTTCATCTCCCAAAGCCAGGTGTAAATTAGCACCATGGGTGTTACTCAGAGCTGTGTGTACAATGTTGCCTAGTGTCAACCAAGAGTGTTTCAACACAAGAAACAGGGCTTTTATTTTATGTCAATTCTCCAAATGTAAGCTTACTCAACCACAAGAGACATTTAAGCAAATGGAATTGCACATTTTTCAGTAACTGCTTTATACTGAGCAGGATGGTGGTGAATCCGAAGCCTATCACAGGAACGCTGGGCAGAACCCAGACATACGCCCTGGATGGAATTTGAGTCCATTGTGCATACACACATGTGAAACACCAGACAGATATTAACCCAAGCACAGGATCAAACTTGGGACCATAGAGTTGTGAGACAGCAAGACTACCAGTTGCCAGACTACTTTTATACAAACTAGCTTATGCTGTACATAGCCATCTTTTCATTAAAATCGATCAATCAAATGTCCTCCTCACTTGTTTTGACACAAGCCTTTATCCATCCATCCATCCATCCATCCATTTTCTGTTACGCTTATCCTACACAGGGTCATGGTTGAGCCTGGAGCCTATCCCAGGGAACTTGGGGTACAAAGCGGGGGGACATCCTGGACGGGGTGCCCATTGTACACCCATTCACACGCTATGGACGAATTTGGAAATGCCAATCAGCCTACAATGCATGTCTTTGGGCTGGGGGAAAAATCCTACCTAGAGGAAACCCCCGGAGCATGGGGAGAACATGCAAACTCCGTGCACACAGGGCAGAGGTGGGGTTCAATACCCCAGTCCCCGGAGGTGTGAGGGAAAAATGCTAACCTTGAAGCCATCATGATTACCAACCCTGTTCCAGGAGCTCTACCTTCTTGAAGAATTTAGCACCAACCATAATCATAATCTAATCATTGCCTTAAGAGGTTCTTGATCAACTAAAACAGGTGTGTTAGATTTTGGTTGGAGATGAAACCTGCCTGAAGGTAGATCTCAACCAACAGGGTTGGTGACCACTGAATTAGAATTTAATTTTTTAAATAAATTGTGTTACTAAACTTGCGTTTTCTCTGTAGTCTTGAGATTTTTGATGACTCTGTTGTTGACTATTTCCACTATTTAACAGTAGCTTTTAAACTGCAGCTTGTGCCTCCTGCAGAGTACAGTAGGTGGTCCCAAGTGCATATGGCATAATGAGCTACAGCCTTAGCAAAGTGATTTTAATGGCAGACACATTGCAAGTGTATTTTGCATCTGCATCAAATCACATTTTACTCTTTAACTCCTCACATACTTACAGTACATTTGGCCCCAGGTCTATATAGCTAAACAAATTAACAAGCTCCACTTGAGAGTTGCTCTGTTTGTGTGCTCTTGCTGTCTATTCCCTAAGCATATAGGCTACTCATGTCACTGAGTGCTGCCATCACATGCTTTTAACACAATTAACACCTATCTGTTACTGCATGTGATGAATGGTCTGATGCATTCAGAGAGCTCTTCAGTAGGTGTGGAGAGTTTGAACCACATGTCTCTGCAGACTGAGTGCAATAATGAGAAATCTCCTAGGCCCTCTCATGTTTCATCAGTAAAACTCATTACCACTCAGGCAGAATATCATGTAACTACTGATTAAGGCCAGAAATGAGAAAATGGGGACTGGCTCAAATGCTGCAGGTTACATTTTTTTTTATATATATATCTAAACAGCAGTGAACAATAGTGCTTTAATTTCTATACTTCTCCTTGAATGTCCTTTGTGCCTCCATGCTCCAGGCCCTGCTGATTAATAGATTAGTATGTGTGTGGGTGTGTGTGTGTGTGTGTGTGTGTGTGTGTGTGTGTGTGTGTGTGTGTGCTGTAGAAGGCGAATAACCATACAGAGATTCAGAAGAGAGAAAAAAGTGGAGCATGTAGAGCCTTACACACAAATTCAGACTTGAGTGTGACAGAGACACTATGACCTACTTCTCCTAAAGATGTGATAATATGTGAATGAGTGTATGTATATATGGGTGTTTGCATATGTTCTCTGTGTTTGTGTTCATTCAGAACTATCTTCAGAGAAATATTACATTTTGCCTGCCATAATGTCTAAAACAGTCTCCGTCAAATCAGCTTCAGGAGTTTGGCAGGTGGATAGCACATGGACTGTCTGATGTAAACTGTAAACTGCCTGATGTCCACTTAAGTCACATTCATTAGAATCCTATTGCTTCCCTGTGAACAACCCTATGATCACACTAGCAATCGACAAAATAGCAGGCAGATTAGTATATGGTCATCACACTCATATGTGGTTCTTACCCAAACTATGCCACAATGATGGAAGCACACAATTGTATAGAATGTCTTCATATGCTGTAGCATTAAGATTTCCCTTCACTGCAACTAAAAAGCCCAAACTTGTACTAGCTTGACAGTGTCTCTGTGCACAAAGTGAAGTCCATAAAGATATGGTTTGCCAAGGCTGGCTTGAAAGAACTGGCATGCACACATAACTAAACTCAACCCCACTGAACACCTTTGGGATAATTTGGAACATTTTAAATATTTGTAACATTTACAACCCAGTCAAGTATCAATTATGTAACAAGGATCAACTATTTTAAGAAGTCGCTTTAACCCCTCATTTTTGACCACTTTGATGGGTACTACAGTTTATCCTTGGTCAAATAAAATATCATGGCATCAATGATGTCTTTCCAGACACTTGTTTTGTCATAAGGATTGGTTTTTTTAATGCATTTTTTTTTTACATCAGCACTGATTCTGGCTACAGAGCTGTTACGTTCACAGGTATTCACCATGTTTTCTGGATTTCAGCATACTCTTTGGGGTACTTTCTTGGTGGTTAAAGAAATTCATGCTCTTTCCTCAATCTGACAATCTTGGATTTGTATATTTTGCAAACATGCGTTGTTTTTGCACCATGTCCGTTGTGTAAATTCCAGCAGTTCCATCTAGCCAATGTTGAATTTTTTTTGGCACCAACGGCAAGATTTTATCAACCCATGCTGCCATGTTGGTTAAACAAATAAAAAAAGAAGTGTAAGCTAAGGAGCTGCCTTCTTTTGGCTAGTGTTTTGTTCATGTGTCTGTTAGGGAGAGCGCAAGCTGGATGAGTGAATAAAGTCTGGTTCATAAAACAGCCTTGGATGCCAACTGTTTAGAGCACAACTGACAAATTGTGTTTAATATCATGATACACACGATCTCTCTGTAAAAACCAGATCATGAAGACATTTAACAGTTTATGATCAAAGATCTCATATCACACTCCCCTAGAATGAGGTATAATGAAGAGACAAATCACAATCTATTAGCTCAAATGAATCCTCAGACCAATCCTATGGTGTGTGGTCTGATGTTTTTCACTTCCCCACTTGCAGCTTTAGCTTGTCCATGCAGTAAGTTCCCATTTACTCTTTGACAGACGAAATGAAAGAAAACTTGCAACCAAGGTTTTATCTTATTCTGTCATATTAATTTGTGTATAGAGACATGATGAATAAAAGTAAAGTTTGGAAAGAAGTAACAGAGATCATTGGTGCCTTTAGTGAGTCTACATAGCTAGTACAGTTAGCATGCTTTGCTGATCTGCAAATGAAGGTAGTACAAAATCTAACATATAACTATTATAAATTAAACAACCAGTTCTAACACTGACTGCATGTATTATTTACTTTGTGTTTAACTAGTTTAGAAGTTATGTATATTTCTACTACTGCTTCAAATCAAAACTAAATATACACCCACAAGTGGAATTAGCATCAGTCGCTACAAACCCACAAAATACAAATTACAAACAAGACCAACTTGTCACATGTTAGTGTGTATTAGCATCATAAACCACTCTCGCCACAAACTCCAGCTACCTGAATTCCATGCCATTTCCACATCACACCTTATTTTCCAACAGAGAATGAACTACAAACTACACCACATGACCAGCCACATGAGTCATTTCTCAGATCACAATCACCAAACATCTAACTCAGCATACAGTGCCCTCCATTAATATTCGCACCATTAGTAAATATGAGCAAAGAACACTGTGAAAATTGTCTTTATTGTTTATCCTTTTGATATTTTGTTAAAACGGTTCACAAAAAAAAAATCCTCTGCACTCATGGATGTGCAACAATTATTGGCACCCCTATGAATTCATATGAGAAACTATATTTGAAGTATATCCCCATTGATATTTTGCATTTTCCATAGTACACCTGGGTGACTAGAAACAGGAAATTGCTCAACCATGACTTCCTGTTTCACAGGAGTATAAATATGAGGTAACATATAGACCAAGTTCCCTTATTCATTCATAACAATGGGTAACACCAAGGAATATAGCTATGATGTGCGGCAAAATGTTGTTGAGCTTCACAAAATGGGAAGTGGCTATAAGAAAATAGCACAAGCATTGAAAATACCCATTTCCACCATCAGGGCAATAATTAAGAAGTTCCAGTCAACTGGAAATGTTATGACTCAACCTGGAATAGGGCATGTGTCTGTACTGTCTCAACACACTGTGAAGAGGATTTTTGAAGCGACCCAAAAATCTCCAAGGATCACAGCTGGAGAATTGCAAAAGTTAGTTGCATGTTGAAGTCAGAAAGTGCGAAGTCACCTACATCACCACATGTTGTTTGGAAGGGTTTCAAGAAAACAGCCTCTACTCTCATCCAAGAATAAACTCAAGCATCTTCATTTTGTCAGAGACTACAGGAATGGGATCACTTCAAATGGGATCGGGTTTAATGGTCAGATGAACAAAAATAGAGCTTTTTGACAATAAACACCAGATGTGGTTTTGGCGCACACAGAGAGGTAGCCTTATGGAAAAGTACCTTATACCCACGGTTAAATATGGTGGGTATAATGTTTAATGTTTTGGGGCTGTTTTTCTGCCAGAGGACCTTGACATTTTGTTAGGATACATGGCATCATGGACTCTATCAAATATCAACAGATAGGATCAGGATATCAAATATCAACAGATATTAAATGAAAACCTGATTGCCTCTGCCAGAAAGCTTAAAATGGGCTGTGGTTGCATCTTCCAGTAGGACAATGATCCAAAACATACATAAAAAATCAACACAAAAATAGTTTACTGACCATAAAATCAAGGTCCTGCCATGGTCATAGAAAACCTGTAGGGTGAACTGAAGAGTCCACCAGCGTGGACCTCAAAATTTGAAGGATCTGGAGAGATTCTGTATGGAGGAATGGTCTCAGATCACTTGCCATGTATTCTCTAACCTCATCAGGCATTATACTCAGAGCTGTTATCTTGGCAAAGGGAAGCAGCACAAAGTATTGACTAAATGGGTGCCAATAATTGTGGCACACATATTTCACAAAGATTTTTTTTACAGTAGTAAAAAATTAATTTTTACATGACTTCTTTTTATCCCTCAGAATTAAACAGGTAGTTTTTGTTACTCTGTCTTTAAAATAATTTGCTATATGCAAATGACCTCAGTTCTGGTTGGATGGTCACCTCACAATTGAAATACAGCACACCATGCTGTAAATTGAGTGGGCAGGGCTAACCTGAAGTAAAATGAGTGGGCGGGACTTACCTGCTGTAAAGTAACTGGGTGGGTTTATATTGAAATATATTTAAATATGCTTGATTCTGTGACATAGAAGAAACAGCAGCTTAGTTTCTATAAATCGACCTTATGGTCTTATGAGTGAGTGGTACATTTTGAAATTTTAACAATATTAAGATTTTTATTTAAAAAAGCATTTTTATTTAAATTCAGCTTTCCATAATAGGACCCGTAAACCTGGTAGCAACATTGAGGCATAACAAGCCAGACTGCTTCCATACTGATGCCTGTGGGTCTGGTTATGTTGTACTGTTTTCACTTGTGGTGGGAAAGGGTAAATGAGTTATCCATCTTTATGCTTGAAAACATACACAGTCCTTCTAATATGAGATGTAATTAGAAATGTCTGCAAACAATAGCCAAAAAAAATGCAATAAGGCTAAAGTTCAGTGCAGGAATCAGGACAAATTACTTCAGTGACTTTTGATTCCTCTATGACTGAATCACAGTTATCGGTTTATTGCAGTTATAAGACATTTAATATTCTGTCATAGAACATTACACTGATATTTTATTATGTGGATTGTAGAATTTCTGTTAATATTATACATTGTGTTCCTGGTTCCTTTTTTGAATAGTAAATAGTTCTTGACCTAAAGAAAAATCTACTGAAGAACCTACTAGGGTTCTAGATTTTATGTTTATTTATTTATTTTGTTTCTAAGACTGCACACTCCCAGTTTGGGCTTATATCCATATCTCTCTAGATAAGTGGAATATACATGGAGTTTGTATCACATATACACAGTACGTGAACATGATCTTTGCCCTTAAATTTTCACATATGCAACTACAGACTTGTTAAATTTGTATTAATATTTGCTGCTCTAATCGCATCACTGACCTGTGGTGTTCCAGATCATACACCTCTGTGATGAAGTCAGCAAGCATGTGAAACAATTACTAATGCACTTACAGAGTGTACATAGTGACTCCTAGAGCCTTGCATATACTGCCAGAGCACAGCCCCTCCTTCCTGATTAATAACCTACCATGCTTACAAAGGTCATTTGTAGCTCTGGCTGTTAGCTAATTGAACTAATTGTCACAATTTATTTTCATTTTGATGGAACTTCTTTACAGTCAGTCATTATAAGCCAAAATTGCCATTAGTTGCCTTGCTGTTTTAATGAAAATGCTAGGATTTTATGCACTTAAGTATCCATCAGCAGAGGAGTGGGAGAGTGTGGGTCCTTCTGTTTTGTTGCTCTGTAGTGAGCATATTCATCTCTTCACAATGGGTCCACCATGGGGCTGCAATTAGTTAAGTGAATAAGGAAATCACACAAAACACACATACATAGGAGTGTAAAAAAAATTGCAATTGCAAAAAAAAAGTAATATATTAAACATGAACCCTGGAAAAACTGAAAACTCAGAGGTAGAAATATCACCATTTTCATGAGCTGTGAATTCTGCCTTTGACTGTTCCTCAGCCTCAGCTGCATCATTCAAGTTGATATTTGGTCTCAACTAGAGATGTTCATTGTTATTATTTTTTGTTTGCACCTGTCCACAAAATTTCGTTGGTTCTATTTCCTAATATACAAACGATTTTGGGGTAATGTGCATGTGTATGAATTAATGTGGGCTGCTTAAGCATCAGTAGTACCTACGGGAAAGTTGTATTCCTCACCAGTGAGTTAAATCTCCAATCATGGCCACAGCACAGCAGAATTAAATGCATGTTTGCTCTGGAAAGCACACAGCAAACATTCTGAGAAGAGCTCCCTGCTGTGTCCCTCACAACTCCTTGGTGTTCTGTAAAAGTTTCACAGCATGAGCGCTGAGTGTGTAGCATCTATTAACACTTAAGTACCTGCGCATTTTGTGTTTTGGGGTTTTGTGTATGTATTTACAACATGGCTTAACCCTTGTGCATCCTTAAGGACATTTTTGTCTTTTTCATTTTTGTTTAAGCATAAATTTTGCAAAAGGTGTGTATTTTTATTGGAATTTTAATATTTCACCCTCATTTGCTTTCATAAATCTATTTTAACCTAGACACACAAAATAGTTACACTAAGGACCTTAAGGACAAAAATGTCCCCATTGAAACCCATTCAAACTGCGATATTTAATCCCCGTGACATTTAAGAATAAAATAATGTATTCTGTGTTAATAGGCTTTTATTTTGTTGGCAAGGTTTCAAAACGTTGAATTAAAAAAAAATAAAAAATCTGAAATGTGTATTATTTTTTGAGGTTTAGCCTGTGGGGAAAATGCATGCTTTTCCTTTTTTCTGATTCTTCTGTATTATTATTATTATTATTATTATTATTATTATTATTATAGAGTGCTGCAGACTCTATAATAAATAAATAAAAGCAATAAATGATGCAGCTATAACCGTGAGGGTGTGTTTGTATGGATATCAGAGTTGTGGTTTGTGTGTGTGTGTACTGAAAATTTTATGTGTGTGTGAATAGTTTGAAAGAAAGAAATGATATTATATTGGAACTCACAAATCCCACCCATGTATATGAGTCAAAGTAGATTACTGAGCTTTGAAGATTTTTGAATTATGTAATGAAACCGGTGTTTAATGGGTTAAAATTCTGAAAATGAATGAATATTTCAAGTTTTGTCCTTTATGGACCTGAGTGCTAGGCTTTGTTTTAATTCTGAGACTGCATAAAATATATGAATGCATCAAAATGAATGTTGTTGTTAATTACTGACATATCAAAAAAAAAAAATTGTTTAGCATTTAGTACGTGGAAAATAATTACTATTTTTCTTTTTTTTTATTATGTAAACAAATCAGCAATTCTGAATTGTGAGGGAGGCACAGAAGGTGAGTATGGGGGTCGCATCCTGCTAGTAGGCCTGATTTATAAATGAGAATCAGTGCCGAAAAGGCAAAAAGAAGCGGTCCTGAGGGGACGCGGAGGGAGGTATAAGGGGATGAGATGTTGTTAGGGCAGTTAGTTGTTAACCACAGTGTAACTGTGGGTGCAGACATGCTGTCGACGCTGAGCAGAACTGGATGAGCAGAAGTGGACGTGTTCGCCTCCGAGGAGACAAAGTATTTTGCAACTCCAGAGCCCTCATTAATTGTTTTTGAGAGTTTCTTCCTTAAGGCCTAAAATCATTACTGGTACTTATTGTCCAACTGTATATGCTGCAGAAAGTTTGCTCAGTTGGAAATCTACAATCCCAATTCTGAAAAAGTTTTTTATTAACAGATTATTTACTACACTGTACTATATTGTAAACACATTATTAACACATTATTTGATGTTTTACTTTAATTTTAATTTAATTTATTTTTGAATACATACACTCATTTCAAACCTTTTCATTTAATAACTCTTATTAAGAGTTTGGACGCTGAGTGAAGACACCGGTTGGTTAAGTTTAGCAAGTGGAATTTTCCCCCATTCATCTATTATGTATTTCTTCAGCTGTGCAACTGTACAGGGCCTTCATTGTCTTATTTTGCACTTCATAATGCACCACACATTCTCAATCAGAGACGGGTCAGGACTGCAAACTGGCCATGCTTGCACCCGCACTCTCTGCTTACGCAACCATGCGCTTGTAATCCGGGCAGAAAGTGGTTTGGTGTTGTCCTGCGCTGGATGTCAGTATATGTTACTCCAAAATTAATGCTGCCCTCACAGATGTGCAAGTTACCCATTCCATGGGCACTGACACCCCCATACCATGACAGATGCTGGATTTTGGACCTGATGCTACAGCTTGGATGGTCCTTTTCCTCTTTGCCCCGGAGAACACTTGATTTGAAATGTTGAAATGTTCACTCGTCGGACCACAAAACACGATTTCGCCCTGCTACTCTCCATCTCAGATGAGACCAAGCCCAGAGAAATCAGCGGCTCTTCTGGACAGTGTTGATGTATGGCTTCTGCTTTGCATAGTAAAGTCTTAACTTGCATCTGTGGATGCAGCCACGAATGGTGTTTTCTGACAAAGGTTTACCAAAGTATTCCTGAGCCCATGTCAGGATATCCATTACAGATTTTTAAGACAGTGACATCTGAGGGATTGGAGATCATGTGCATTTAGAAGTGGTTTTCGGGTTTGCCCTTTACGCACCAAGATTTGACCGGATTCCTTGTATCCTTGAGAAATGCAAACAATCCTACCGATTTGTCTTTGAGGAATGTTGTTCTCAAACCGTTGGATTATTCGCTGATGTATCTGTTGGCAGATTGACAATCCTCGATCCTCGACCCATCCTTGTTGTTGAAGGATTAGGCTTTTCTTGAAAGCTCCTTATATATTATGATTAGATGATTGCCTCACCTTTTTCACATCAACTTCTTATTTCAACTTGTCACAAATTGGGACTTACTATTAGTCCTAATTTGCCACTGTCCCAACTTTTTTGGAATGTGTTGCATACATCAATTTCAAAAATAAACATTTATCTTCATAAAATTATGCAGCTGATTAGGTAAAACATCACATACCTTGTCTTTATACGTTTTTGTTGTTGTTGTTGTTGTTTAAATACAAGTCAAAGTACATTTACAAATCCCTCCTCTTTGTTTTTATTTGCATTTTCCATACGGTCCCAACTTTATCGAAATTGGGGTTGTATTTGGTACAGTAACCTTCTGTATATGTTATGTCAAAGATATCCATGCAATGCTTGTGGCTCAGACCACAACCCTAGCATCCCTGCAGTGCCATTTCATCCATGTCTCAGGAGCCAAGGTAAAGGGCTCAAATTGCCCCCATTGAGAAAAGATAGAAGAAAGATACCGAAGAGCTTTGGCAAGAGTCTTTCCCCAGGGTCCATCCATGGCTTTATCTGTGATTATTCATCTCCCTTCATGCTTGCTGTGAGGGTTTCAGTCTGTAAAGGAAGAGCAAAAGAAGAAGAGAAGGCTTATCTTGGTGAGGCTGGGAAAGAATTATATCACACCCTTCACCTGTGCAAGATACAGGAAGAGAAAAAGGAGCCTTTAATATATGAAGTTTATATATATGCTTTAATTGTTGTTGTGGATGTGCATGTGTGGTGGTGGAGTATTTGTGAGTAAGAATACATACAGCAGATTGATGTTTATAGCAATTCCTAGAGCTGATAGTGGATTTAAATTGTCTCCATCTATCAATGTTTTCAGTGAGATGGCAGTTTGTCTCAAAAGCTTTTGTTATTACAGTAGGATTGGAGCAATACAATCAGCGGCAAATCACCTTACATAGTCACCAGTGGTGTCATACCTCTGACACACACACTCCAGAGGGCTGCTGGAGCACAATCAATGAGGACTCCATCATTTTCACACATTTCAGCTCCCTGTGCATGATGCATTATAGCTTTCCTTCTCAGCTGGTCACAGGTGTCTTCCCCTGTGTCTTACCGAGATGGAGAAATTGGGTTCTTCTTTAATATCCCATTCAAACTGGTAGTGACAGAATATACACCAATGTATTATGCAGATAGTGAGTGGAAAACCTAACATTTTTAAATGCTCTAGCCATTGTATTTCTGTCAGACTAACATAAAAGCAAGGTTTCATGATGACACACAGCGCTATTATTTTTGCTTTTATTTCACCCGTCAGTTAACTTGTTGTTTTGATTATTGCTGACTTTTTACAGATAAAATAAAAAAATGCATAATCTCAAAGAAGACAGAAAGCAAATAATACAATCAATAAAATAAAGAGATTCAGCTGAATATAGACAACATCTTTCAAACCTCAAATTGCTTTGAAACGCATTGCAGGCAATGTTAAAATTAAAATGTATTGTGGACTCCTTTATTTGAATAGAAATTTCTCCGTATTTTCAGTCTCAGTTACAGTAAACATCATACATGATATTTGCATTTCACATTTGATGTACTAGTGTTGACATTTCATTTACACATGATGTGGATGCCTTATTAATAGCCTTATTTAAATGACAATTAAAATGTGATCATGCAAACATCATTTACATTTACATATTTATATGTATTTGGGCTCTTTAATAAGACATTTCAAATCACAGTGCTTCAATTTGGCAAAATTAAAATGTCACGAGGAAAACGCCTATATCTGAAACAATTATAGATGGTAAATATCAGTGAAGGTTTAAATAATTTCCAATAATTTAAGAAATGAAATTGGCAAAATGTTTTTAGACAGCATAAACCAGCACCAACAATCACCAACAATTTGGAAATGTACGGATTTGATGTTTTTCTCTCAAGGAGAAGAATTTAAAAATGAAACTAAGATATTCTTAGTTTCACTTCTGAGAGATGAGGAGGCTTCAAAAAGTACATCTAAAGAATACCAGGGCAGACAATGTAGGAAACTGTTATAAAGTTTTCAGCAGAATTATATGCTTGAAGCTATCTGAAAGGACTTAGCAAGATGAGACATTTCTGAAAATTGTTGAAAGGAGGCAGTTTCCATCCTTGTAAAAATGCATCATGGATCTTTCATCTCTTTGTTTTAAAGCCCCATTTTAAAGAAGGGGGGTTAATGTATGATTACTGTGGAGGGGCATTTGTATTGAGGGTGTTTGTACACTGACACATATACTAATATATCTATCTTATTAACTATAAGATTTTTAAAATTGTAGGTACCATACTGTAGTACCATACATATATTATAAAATAAACTTAAAAATACTGTATGCCTTTCCAGAAGCTAAGATAAGATATCATTTAGTCCAGAATATACACCTAAATACCCAAAGCAAGAGACATTGGTAGTAACATTAGTTTTAATGAACATATTTATTTGGAAGGAAAGAAAATTAACAAATTCATCTTCAGAATGTACAAGTGAGTTAAAGACCCAGGGGGGGAATGACTATTTTTAAAAAAACATTTAATCTAATAGAATGACTTTAACTACTACCAGAAAATATCTTCACAAAATAAGTCACAAAAATGCTCTGCGTAATACAACACAGATTTATCAACAACTACAAAAAAACTTTGTTAAGTATAAGTTTGCAACAATTATTGGCACCCCTATGAATTCATATGAGAAAACTATATTTCAAGTATATTCCCATTGATATTTTACTTTTTTAGTGCATCTGGGTGACTAGGAACAGGAAATTGTTCAACCATGACTTCCTGATTCACAGGAGTACAAATGTGAGGTAACACATGGGCCAAATTCCCTTAGTCATTCATTACACTGGTTAAGACCGAAGAATATAGCTGTGATGTGCGGCAAAAGGTTGTTGAGCTTCACAAAATGGGAAGTGGCTATAAGAATATAGCACAAGCATTGAAAATGCCCATTTCCACCATCAGGGCAATAATTAAGAAGTACCAGTCCACCGGAAATGTTATGAATCAACCTGGAATTGGACATGTGTCTATATTGTCTCAACACACTGTGAAGAGGATAGTTTGAGTGGCCAAAAAATCCCCAAGGATCACAGCTGGAGAATTGCAGATGTTAGATGTATCTTGGGGTCAGAAAGTCTCCAAAACTACAAACCGATGTCACCTACATCACCACAAGTTGTTTGAAAGAGAAAAGGCCTCTACTCTCATCTAAAAATTAAAACCTGACTGACTCTGCCAGAAAGCTTAAAATGGGCCGTGGTTGGATCTTCCAGTAGGACAATGATCCTAAATATACATCATAATCAACACAAAAATGGTTTACTGACCACAAAATCAAGGTCCTGCCATGGCTATCCCAGTCCCCTGACTTGAAACCCATAGAAAATGTGTGGAGTGAACTGAAGAGGAGAGTCCACCAGTGTGGACCTTAAATTTGAAGGATCTGGAGAGATTCTGTATGGAGGAATGGTCTCAGATCCCTTGCCATGTATTCTCCAACCTCTTCAGGCATTATAGGAGAAGACTCAGAGCTGTTATCTTGGCAAAGGGAGGTAGCACAAAGTATTGACTAAAAGGGTGCCAAAAATTGTTGCACACCTATATTTAACAAAGATTTTTTTTTTGCTAAACCTGTGTTCTGTTTGCAGTTGTTTGATATCTACGAGAGCAGAGTATTTTTGTGATTTTTTTTTTAACTTAAGATCAAAGGTAAAACAATAAAGACAATTTTTTGCAGCCATCTTTGCCCATATTTACCAAGGCTGCCAATATTAGTGGAGGGTACTATATGCACACTCCTGCTACTCTGGTAAGGTGGGTTTTGTTCTGTCTGTACCTGCACTCAAGATTTTTGCATTTTGCCTTAAGGGTAGTACCCTGTGCAATAACTCTAGAAACCGTAGACTTCAAATCCAAAGGTTCTCAAGCTCCACTAGCCCTTTACCTTGAATATCCATAGATGAAAGGTAAACCTTTCATGATCTCCACAAACTGTTGTTATTTCAATTTTCAGATTTGCAACCATTGTGTCAATCCTGTCACAGATCTCCTTCTTTTCCATGTTTATGATTTCAGTAAATACTCTGAGATTCAGCTGAGCATTAGCTGAAACCTGGGGGTTCACCATCCTGGTTTAGCTTTGCTTCACGAGTAAAGAGTATTTTAAAGCTGCTTCAGCAGTAGTACACTGACATCATTTTGTCTTGCATGTAAAACAAAATAAACCAAAATGATAAGCAGGATTTCTGAGTATGCCATAGCGGTGCAGAAAAATAGTTGGTACTCCACAGAGGCTGCCACTTATATATGTGCAAGACATCAGTACACATCAGCAAGACAGCAGTCTCTACACTTCTGTTCATCTTCTATACCAAACAGATCAAAGACATTTTTGATTTGTCCATATTTTGCAGTGGAGCTGTCCTGTGTCTGACACCCTTTTTGTACTACTGTAGAAGCATACTGTGTAATGGCTAAATCTCTATATCCTACCAATTCTCCAAGATTGCAGGTGATCACATAGGGTCAGCTTCATCAGCCCAGCCATCAAGACCCATCTGCTCACTTCAACCCACTAAATATAGTAATCAACACACCCTTAGGAGAGTCTGTTGAACACTAGATTCTGTTTAACAGACAAAAAAGATACAAATAATAATAATGAAAAAAGATGCTTTATCGCACACTGAAGTGAGCGTGTATGCCCATCCCTTGTAGTAGGAGACAACAGGATAATTGCTTGTTGAATAATGCCAGGTTTATTTGTACACTCATATAGTATTATAGGGAGAAAGATAAGGTCATTATATATCTGCTTGACAGAACAGCTAGCTTTTATTCGTCTTCCTGCTTTAAGACACAATGGCTGGCTTTATTACATGACCAGTGTATGCTGTTTTTTTCTTTGATATTGTCTTTGCTGCATTATACAAAAATGAATTAACTGGAATTGGGAACACTTTAAATTATTGATCCGATATCAATGATTAACTACACAGGAAGAAATGAATAACACAATATTAACATTCTAGTAACTACTGTTAACTAACTAGAAACTCTGATTAACGAATTAGTAAGTAATAGCACACAGATGAATGCGATAGTTCACTATTAGCTAATCAATAGCTACTATATCTTTCAGGCCTCCTGGGGAACTACTAAGAATCTATTAATAACTACTATTTCTTTCAGGCCTCCCAGAGAAATTCGGTTACTGCACACAACCTTGGTGTAACCATGGACTATCAACTGTCCTTTGCCTCTCACATTGCTAATCTGACACGCTCATGTCGATTTCTCCTTTACAACGTAAGAAGGATTCATACATTTCTGTCCATACAGGCCACTCACGTGCTGGTTCAATCTCTTGTCATTTTGAGAGTGAATTACTGCAACTAACTCCTGGCAGGTCTTCCTCTGACCGCGATTCGACCTCTGCAACTGAAACAGAATGCAGCTACACAACTGGTTCTCCCACACCACCACATTGCTACGCTCCCTCCACTGGCTTCCTGTAGCTGCCCACATCAGATATAAAACACTGATGCTTGCCTACAAAGCCAAAAATGGACCAGCACCCACTTACCTCATAGAACTTATTACACCCTGCACTGCGCCACACTCCCTCCAATCCTCTAGCACCGCTCGACTGGTTCCACCATTTCTCAGGATACAAGGAAGGCATTCATAAAGACTCTTCTCTGTTCTGGCACCTAGATGGTGGAATGAACTTCCCCTAGATATCCGAACAGGTGATTCACAGTCAGTCTTCAAACCATGTCTAAAGACCTACCTCTTTCTAAAGTACTTAAATTAGCTCTTTTCATTTGAAAAAATTGTCTGTGTTTTCTTACTGTATTACCCTCAAGAGAGTTTTATGACTAATGGTATTTTTAGTCTATGACCTAGTGAACCAGTATCGAGATGTGTTTATTGATAGAGACTTCAAAGCACTTCTGTAAGTTGCTCTGGATAAGGGCGTCGGCCAAATGCCAAAATGTAAATGTACGAAGAAACTACTATTTCTTTCATGCCTCCCGGAGAAGTACTAAGAAACTATATTCAGTTTCATAATTAATGAGAAACCACTACTGTTAACAAATAGACAAGATTGTTTACATAATCAATAGGTAATAGCAGACTTATGATTTTGGTAAGCTGTTAATAATAGTACATATTTATTTGTAAATATATATTTTGATTCATTAAACTCTCTTTTTGGGAAACTGTGTCCATTGTGCCTTGACTGCCTTGGTCCCTCACAAACAGCTTACCAAAATCTCTATTTGTTAACAGTAGCGGTTTTGCATTAATTATGAAACTGTACATAGTTTCTTAATAGTCCTCCAGGAGGCATGAAAGAAATAGTAGTTATTGATTAGCTAACACTGAACTACCACATTCACCTGTGTGCTATTGCTTAATAATTCATTATCAGATATTCTAGTTAGCTAATCGTATTTACTAGAAAGTTATTCATTTATATTCAATTATTCATTTCTTCCTGTGTAGTTAATCATTAATGACGGATCTGTATTCTAAAGTGTTACCTGGGAATTGGTATGTTTCAGTGCTCTGTGGTGTCTTCATAAAGCAGTTTGCAGTACTATATGCTGTTGCTCAAGATCACCTTAGTCTTATGAATTAGATCAACTATAAATATGGACATTAAAATGTATTTGTATTGAAAAAGATTACATTGGCTTACATTGGAACAGCCCACTTTGTGCTACAAATGTATCTACAGAGTTCTGTAGCCTTTATTTAATGAGGGTAAATGGACAAACATTAGGTAATTAGGACATTAGAAGACAAAATACACAGTTTTTCACAGTTTCCTGGTACTCGCCTATTTGAATGATGACAGGCTGCTGTGTGGACAGTCGTAACAGCAGGTGATGAGCCAGACAGCGCTCCTGCTCTCACATGTAAAAGCTCTGGGACTGAAAGTCAATCAGAGAAGAGTCCAACTGTGCAGTTCATCAGCATGAAACTCAGCTCATGTGCCGTGCAAGCCTTTTTTTCCCCATTTTCTCCTCAATTTGTTCACCTGTCAATTCCCACCCACCAGCCAACTCTCCCCTATCATACAACAGCTACCAAGCAGGCAGAGTGAAGGCTAACACGTTTCCTCTGAGACATGTGAAGCCAGCCAACCACATGTTTTTCGAACTCCTACGTTACACTGCAGCTTAACACACTTAGACGGAAGTGCCATCTGCCCTCTTCCGCATACTTGAGCTCACAATAGTGCTGCAAAATGTTTAGCTCACATGTACTAGTGTGACCCATCAACACAACAGTGGTGTTTTACATCAACCACCAAGGGTGCACAAAATTGCAAATGATATTGACATGGGTGAACAAGCTCTAGAAGTAGGCAGATGTACACCTTCTGTTTTTAAGAGCTGCCTACCTAGTGGGCCAATGCAATCAGGCAGCATATGCACTGTCTCGCAGCATGCCCAGGGATTGACAAATTCACAAGCAGGTGGATCTGATAATTTGGAACACCTATGGCAGCACGGAAGTCAATCTGTTGTTGAATATGGTTCATATACAGGGCAGAAACAGATGTTTTTGAGACAGGATTCGTTGATGTAGGATTGGCTATATCTACAGATGCTGTTCCACTGCTGTCATTGTTATGGATGACACTGCACCACATCTCTCAGAACAGTGTTTTGATAGCCCCTTTCTGTCCAAACAGGCCATAGTTCCACCTGTTATTGACATTACTGACTGGTCCTCTGTGCTCACTGCTCATAAGACCAGACCTGCTGTCCCAGATGATTGGGTCACTGTGGCACAGCAGACCACACACCTTCAAATTATGGGTCTGGCCCCCATGAGTAATGCCAGCATACTTCTATTAAATGTCTCTGTCATGAAATGTCTCAGTTCAGAAACAAGCAAAAGGGAAGACTCTACCATTTCCAATTAAAAACATCATAAATCAAAGAATCTTCCATTTTAAATATATCTGTTTCCGTCCTTAATTAATTAGGACTAGATTTTAAATTGCTATTTTAAATTGCCACAATTTTGGTATTTGTGTTATATCATCATTATGTAGTGCTATTATTTACTGTTCCATCAAATTATAGTAGGCTATAGGAGCACAGCATTCCTTGTCATTTAATGTACATAAACTAAAGCTCCACTGATCCCCCTCTAATTAATGCCTTCTTACATATCGTTGTTACATACTGATATGCTTCAGGGGAAAAATACTAAACTTATTTGCCTATTGAATGAGCCATTTCTGGAAAACTCTGAGCTTCAGTTCACGCTCATTACACATTGCTCCACCTCTAATCACACATTTCAAGATAAACTCATTTCGTAATAAAGATTTTACTGTCATTGCTTAGACAGAAAAATATTGCATGTTCTCTGGCTGAACATTCATCTCATTGGTCCATTAATTCTTACCTAGCAGTACCAGTCAATCCTTTTTGTGAGATAATATTACAATGCATGATAAATGATCAGTTGTATGAAAGTTATATGTAGGGCAGCCAATGATTCAACATGATATATATGCGTTACAATGTAGTGCAATAATACCATATGTGATGCAGTGTGTGTGTGTGTGTGTGTGTGTGTGTGTGTGTGTGTGTGTGTGTGTGTGTGTGTGTGTGTGTGTGTGTTCTCTGTGGTTCACCCCATATGGTGTTTGCACGCTCAGGTGGAGCAAAGCAGTAGCTCCAGCTTGTGAGTGTGAGCAAAGAGAACGGACAGAACAATAAGTGTAAATTTTAAATGGAGGAAAGACATATGGCTGTTCAGATAGACATTCTAGAAAGACTGTCAGGGTTCCTCATAAACTGGAGTGAAAGAAGTAGGTCAGAGGCAAGGATCTAGAAATAGCTAAGAGAGAGAGAAACAGATGGAGAGAGGGGAAGAACAGAGGAAACGTCAAGAGGCTTTTGAAAGACGTCCCTGGACTGTCTGAGATGCCTTTGAGATGCATTTGATCTCTTTGCTATTTCACGCCACTCTTTACTTAATCTCTATTTCCGTCCTTGTGAGTGATAAGGTGCGATGCTATGTGACAAGGAGTGTTGTGGACAAGTGGCATTTAAAAGAATGCTGAGAGACAGTGACTGACAGCAGCCTCTTCTAAATTACATACACATCACACACTGTTATTTATCCTTTATGTCTGACAGCACTTCTTCTTCTCTCTCTCTCTCATGTTTACTCTCATTACTTTACACAGTACTCTTAGTGTACACCTCTAATGCACCTAAATAGAGCACTTAATAATACGAATGATCTTTGAGAGAGCATGTGCATGATGGAGCTGTCTAAGTGTAGTAGCTGCAGTCTAGCAATGTTCAATAACAGGCTATTTACCAATCACCTCCACTTCTGTCACCTTTTAAATCAACAGAGCCACTACAGGACCTGCCACTTAAAGGAGATGTGCCCCCACCAATGAGCTGCACACACAAAGCCGAACTGATTCTCCTCACTGTCTTCCTTTGTGATGCTTATCTCATCGAGATTAACACAAACCAAAAATGGACAGAGTAGCGAAGAGTCGTTGGAATTGTGTGTGATGTGCATAAAATGGGTTATGGGATGAATTAGTGAAATAGCATGCTTTGCTCTTCTAAATGAGTTTGGAATCAGAAATCGAGGATGTGGGATTACTCACTGCTACAGCTTAGCGAACTGAGCTCAGTTGTGCCGAGCATTGGGATGTGAGTGTAGTCAGCTTTTCTCAGGGTCAACGGCTGCTTTAATAATGTAAATAATAAAAGTGTGATTGGCTCACCACCTTGAACAAAGCTTTGGAATAGAGATTCTCCCATTATACAATAACCTATTCTCAAAAGGTCTCTGACGAAAGTCTTTTTACAGTACTTTTCACTGAACAACTGAGGGCAATTTGTAAGCTGGTATGTCTACACTCAGTATTATGAGAAAAAATCTAGTGGGTGTGATCCTGATAGCACCCTCACAAAATGTACACAGTATTTTATACTGACAGATGTAATAGTCTAAAGGGCAGGTAGAAACTGCAGAAAGTCAATGACAACATCTTGTTTACAACAGAAGGCTTTTGCTTTTGGAAAGAAAAATATGAGAGAATGAGGAATTAAATTAGTACTGTTTACTACTGTAGTCCTTCTCAATAGTAGCTCGCTCGACTCAAAACGAATTTGTGTAGCTCTCACAGGAGATTATGTCTCCAAACTTAGTGGTATGGGTAAATTGTAAAGAATATGTTACTTTAAAAATCAGCACTTAAAAATAAATAACTGAATGAAGCACATAAAATAAATAATCAAGAAAATGTAGGGCATAGCTAAATCATTGAAGAAAACATTTTCTAACCATGATCTTTCTTTCCTTTTTTTGTAATGCAGCTGATTCCAGCGCAGCCCTGTCGCGCCCACAGCGCCCGCTCTCGGCCCGGGTGGCCCACCATGGCCCGGCTATGAAGGGCTACCAGGTGAGCCGCAGCCTGTCACAACACTCATCCGGGCCATGCCACTGCACACCTGAGGACTTTGAGGCCACGCATGACTACTTACGCCATGCAGACCACCCATACTACCCACCTGGTGGACCACCTGAGGCCCTGGCACTACCGCATTCTGGAGGAGGCACTTTCCCACGCTCTCATTCCACTCAGCAGCAGCCGTATGACTCCCGCGAAGAATGCTTGTCTTCTGCTGGGCATGGACACGGGCATGGACATGGACATGGGCACCCAAAGATGCATCGCATCCCTCCTAACCTGCTCGATCAGTTTGAGAAGCAATTACCCTTACACCCAGATGGCTTCCATACTCTACAGTACCAGCGCTCAGCCAGTGGGGAGCAGCGCAGTGAGAGTCCCAGTCGCATTCGCCACCTGGTGAATTCCGTCCAGCGCCTATTCGCCAAGTCGCATTCACTCGAGGCACCATCCAAGCGTGAGCTCAATGGATGCAGAGATCGTGACCGAGAGCGAGGCCAGCGCAGTGTAGGTGAAGATGGCACAGGGCACCACCACCCAGGTACGCATCAGTCACGCACAACCCGCCGCAACAAGAGTCGGGAGCGCAGCAAGAGTGGAGACTCGCGCCACGATTCCCGGCACTCCTCACGCCACCGCAGCAAGACAGCTGGCTGGTGGAGTTCAGACGACAACCTGGATAGTGACAGTAGCTTCCTGGTAGCTGGAGCCAGGGGGGTAGGACGGGGATACCCACCAGGTCACGAGACCCTCGACGCAGCCATCCAGGAGCTAACCTTGAAGAAGGTGAAAGGTCCTGCTCCTGGAGAGTGCCTGGCTTGCAGCACCATGGCCAGGGTAGGAGATAGTGGGCATTCTCTTAAGAGGAGCACGTGGTCAGCCATGACAGTCAACCAAGCCAGAGAAGCATATCCTGCCTCTCAGGGAGGAGGATCAGGTTATGATAAGGCTCTGGTACCTTTGGATGCCAAGTTGAAGGAGCGTAATCTCCATTACCTACAGGCAAGTTTGTGTGTGTGTGTGTGTGTGTGTGTGTGTGTGTGTGTGCACTTCTGGTTGTGAATGAGAGACACTTTTACCACCTTTATACTTGATTTGGCTGCCACAGAGCAATCAGCAGTGTAATGTTATGTGCATTATGATTCAGCAGAGTACTGATTCATTACACTAACAGTCTTTCACTGAGTTGTTAAAAATTTGGTCAGTTATCTTGTAGAGGTGCAAAGATAAGGTGTATGATATAATATCATTTAATGCAAGGCTCTCGATTTGATAAGTCTGAAAATGGTTAATACATTTAACAAACTGCATAATAAAGTAGGATATTTGTCATGAAATACCATTTATTTTCAGCTCATTTTGGGAAGTTTTTGAGATGTAGTTGAGGTGGAAATTTTGCTGAGACCTAGCAAACCTTGTCTATCGAAAATGTATTGTATCAAGACACTCTCATAACATATCGAATTTGAATTGTGTGTATCATTACACCCCTACTGTCTTGCAGTGAGAGCAGGCTTATGAACTGATTTTACAGAATTTGTGTTAACGTGTGTGGCACCAATAACTTCAACAGCATGACATGTTGTATGGACAGAACATATTGGAGCTGCAGCACCCTTCCCTCATTATCTTACAATGACTGGCAGGATGGGGAACATGATGGCAGGAGATAGACACAGCTTTTATAACCAGGCTGAGTGTGAGTATCTCACGAGGTAGCAGAAAGCCCCATGCAATCACTCAGAAAGATCAATGTCAGAGGAAAAACAAAGCCTTCAAAACACTATTGGGGATTTGCAATAGACAAAACAGACCACAGATGTTGTACTTCACATACAGTGTAAGCACCCTTATCATGGAGTGTCAAACCACCAATTATTTTGTATAGTCTGAACAAATCATAGGGTTTGGTTGTACATGATAGGCAATTTAAACATGCAATCTGATTCAGAAGATTTTATATATTTTTTTTAAATGCACGGTGTATTACTGTAGCTTCAGTCAAGGCAGTAAGCCCTGCTCAGCTCCAGCTGTTTGAATATTCATGCTAAAACCAATACATGCAGCCAGACACAGTCACACTGTCGCTCTCATTGACTTGCAGATTCACCTTCCTGACAAAAGGAATTAAGCAGTGTTCAGAAACAGGTTATTTGAGCTGGAGTGACTGACAGTTCTTCACTGTGAAATAAAAATGATGTGGTGATTATATTTATCAGTTATTACTCTGAGGTGTCGAATCTGATGCCTTTATCAGGCCTGTATGACAAAATGTCAAACAGCAGAAATGTACACAACAAAAAATTTATATAAACCACATAATGAGAGAGCATGCATGCAGGCGAAATTTCTATCTCAATTTAATTAAGACATATCATGTATGTAACAGAAGTGCTATACTTATGTAACATAGGCTTATTAGCACACTACTGGTCACTACAATCATCACACAAAGCCAGTCATATCACAAATCCAGGACACATGAAGGCTTTTTAAATTGGTGTGCTCGAGTTTTAAAAAGCATATAGTATATCTGGCATGAGCTATGACCTCACGCCCAAATGATAGATTTTCTTTAACAGGCATTGTGTGTTGATTACAACAATGTTATGTCATGGTTTGTCTGAATACTCAATTCTGATTGGCTGGAAGGTGTGCATTGAAACTGTTGAATGAACAGGTAGTTCCGGTCAGTTTAATCACAGTTCTAAATGAGTGCACTACCTATAAACTGTAACCATAGTAACATACAGTTACAGTTGCATACAGTAGCTAAACGCACAGCTTCATTATCAGTAGAGACACGGCACAGACAAAGGTAACTCTCTCTCTCTCGCTCTCTAATAACTAGTTATTAAAATCCACTCAAATAAATGTAATCATATCAGATTACTTTATCTCCGTGTATGATTTAGAGCAGGCAGAATTGTAGATCTAATGACCAGTATATTAAATATCTAATGAAAATTAACTGTTATTTTATCATTTCTGTCAAATTTTGCACTGAAAGCATCAATGACAGCTTTAACTTGTCAGTGCTGGCAAGTGACCATGGTATAAATGGGGTAATCCATGGCTAGGTGTGCGTTACACAATTTTAATACACTTCCACATTGCATAATGCAGCCATGGATTATCCCTTACATATCACAGTGCGGATGAATTCTAGAATCAGCAGCATGGATCTGAATATTTACAGCTGTAATATAAATTAAATTTATATGAATGCATTCATTTTAATACATTATTTTTCTTATAACAGCTCATTCAGATTGACTTGTAAGACAAACGATCCACATAATCTATGGCTAATAATAAACTGATTAAAAATGGAATGTTATGTAATGAAGAAAAACATATACGTGTTGACATGGTGTTTTCTGTTAGGAGAATTCATTTAACATTTATGGAAGGAGTCTCGGCATTTTGTAAAAGTCAGTACATTTCATGACATGGGAGTTAGCTCTGGTTATCACTTATATTATAGTAGCTATGTAGCATTGTTCCTACATCAGCATCTGTTTTTTTCTCTCTCTTGAAGTTGATGATAAAAGAAAAACCATAAAGCACAAACTCGTCTGTCTCATGGATGTTCTGTAACATTAAATGTAACTGTAAACAGTTAAAAAGAGTAATATGTTATTCATGAATAAATTAAAAATTGGAATCATTGACAAATCATTGTGGTATAACAGGAATACTATCTCCGATACAGATAGTCTTCAAGAACAATGCTCAATCCATTTGTAAGCTCACCTCTATCAGTGAAATCCATAAATAAATATTTATCCAGTATACTGTAGCTTATGTTGAAGTGGTATACTGTTATAGCTACAGTAATGTGTAAAAATGTAAATGACTTAATACAGCACTAATACACTATTTAATTTGCATTCATTCACAACAGTTATCAAGCATGTACTTATGACCATAATCTCCAGATGTATAGCTGCACTTACCCTCATTCACCCCCAAATAAATGGACACAAGCACACACAAACATGCACACACCCTTTACACAAACCTCTAGGGAGCAGCATGGATATCCTGAGGGCAGGCTAAATTAGGGGTCCCTGGAAGGTCCCACCCCCTCTCATAACTGCCATTTCCGGTACTGATGCAGGCTGAGTGTTTCTATGGCAACAGCAGGTAGCGCTGTTTGCACTTTCTTCTTTACCACTCCATCAGCGAACCACAGCAGAACTCTTCTCTTGATGGATAGTGATACATTAAAGGGAAATACGTTTGTGTGTGTGTGTGTGTGTGTGTGTGTGTGTGTATGTGTGTGTGTGTGTGTGTGTGTGTGTGTGTGTGTGTGTGTGTGTGTGTGTGTGTGTGTGTAAATGAGTTCTCCCTAATACTCACATAATGCATAGTACATGCATCCATCCTGTATATTAAACAAATATAAACATAAGTAACAGCCTATATGTCAATTCTTCAAGGTTACAACAAAACAAAAGCAACAAAATCTCAAAAGCAGACACAAATATAGACATCCAGGACTGAACAGATTATGAATATGTGATCTGTAAAAGTACAGATATTAATGAATAGAAACAGAGGAAGGAAATATAATTTGTGTTTAGCATTGTGTTTGTAGTGGTTTTCTTTTCTGAGATAAGATTATACTTATTCTATTCAAACGGTCTCTCCATCCATAACAAATTATTGTCTAAAATTGCTAGTTTAGTGTTTCACTGCTTAATAAACCAGATCTTGATTTAAGACAGAATGTAAAGGGATGCCAACCCACCTTTGATTTAATGTCATTACAGTTTATCACTTTACTACTCCTCATGAGATTCAGTATGTTAGGCCATTGCCTGATATCAGGCCCCAGCTGCTGCTATGTAGGTCAAGCTGCTGAAAACAGAGGCCAAAGTCTTTGAGTTATTGCAGACACTAGAAGACTGACTATATCAGTTTGGGGGATCAGGAGAGCAAGGCCTGTAGAATGCATTACAACACAGGTGCTCAACCTTTTTTGGCCATTTAAGGGCCCAAATTTCTTGTGTTCCAAGATTGAGAACTTATAAATTAGAATATAAGAGGAGTAAGAACGTAAGAGGAAATTAAAGGTCTCACCTGAACAATTCTTATTATACTGGCTTTCCACTTGTTTCAAGGGAACAAATAGTTTGAACCGACCATACAAACCAGTAAAAATTAATTTGCCTTTGAGCAGACAGACATGTCTTTTATTTGTTTATTTTTATTTTTTAGAAATAGATAGAAAACAACACCTGGGTACTTTGTGTTGCTTTTACAAGTCGTATGACCCTATCTGTAGCTTCTTATTCAAAACATTTCCGCAAGAAAAGCTGGCACATTTGCCAAAGTGCTCAAAGCTTGACCGAAGTAACGGCAGATGGCAACAGTTGCTAAGCAGTGAAGAGAGAGCCAAGAAAATACAGCAAAGCCGCTGTAATTACATTAGTAGGCTGGCTAACTACCTAACTAGTCTTCATAGGTTTATCCTTCAGAGCTAGGTTTTCAGCATGCCCTGTCTAAACCATTCTCCAATCTCCACTGTTAATAGTTAATGCACTATACTACTTTATTTTCTCCATACATAGTGAATTTTTAAATAAAACTCCAAAATGCAGTTACAAACTGTTTAAAGGAACATTCAATAATCTCACATTATGAAAAGAGGGTCTAAGAGTCAGCAGTATGTCCTGTATAAGGGCTAACTTAGCTCTTCTGGGATTCTGAGAGACAGAGAGAGAGAGGTGCACGTTCACCAGTTAGGGCTCCAAGTCACTGAGTAGGGGCAATTTTTAAAGATAGTGACCACAAGAAGCGAAAGGCAGCAAGCTGAAGAGAATGAATTCACAGAAGCTGTGGGCAAATATAAGAATAATAGGCAAGATGGAGCAGGTAGGATGGGGAAATTTGTGAGTTTTTGAATGGAAACCCGGGGGGGGGGGGGGGGGGGGGGGGGCTGAGGGGGTATGGGTATGCCATTGAGGACTCTGAGAGAGAAAGCAAAGTGTTACAGATTTTAGTGGTCTGAGATTGTTTATTAATGTTGCTAACTCTTGTTGATTACGTTGCTATTTCCCTAATGGAAAGAAAGAAAGACCCTTGGACAAAACATGAAGACTGATGGAAATAAATGATGCACTGGAATCTTTTGAAGGTTTTATATCCTGAGAGGCAGAGTAGGGGGCAGGAACACAGAGATCAAACTGAATCACCTCTTGAAAGCAATGACCTTTAAGTACTCCATGACTTGACATACAAAATACTAGCATATGTGAGTGTGTGTATGTGTGTAAGTCAACTTTGCCCTGTGCCTGACAAAAGTCACTGAAGAAGGTATGATGGCATGATGCACTTTCTCTGAACCCCATATTGGAGGAAAAGAGGTCATGCTCTAGTGTCACTGGTATATATTGTTGTAAAAGGAACTGATGAGAATAGCATGACAATGTTTCATCCTGATGTTCTACTTCTGTTTTGAGCTTTCTGCACTTGTGATTCACTTTCTGTTGTTGTTAATGGCCCTACTTGAATACCCTAAAGATTTCCCAAAAACACTTCATGCCCAAGTCTTCAAAGGATAAGCTCACCTGGATAATGTAGACTTGTACCTAAGAGCTGCTGCTGTAATTATGAAGTCTTTCATTTGCTCATCCTAGGAAGTTTATTGATTTCATACTTTCAACACATTTAGTACTGTTTGACTTTAGAGTATACAGTTAGAGTTACAGCAGAGTAGTGATTTATAATCACTTTTTTCTGTGTCACCCAGAAGAGGGTGGGTTCTCTTTTTCACTCTGGTGTCAAGTCTGGTCATGTCAGGGAGTTTTTCTTTGCCCCGTCACCACTGGTTTGTAAAGATATGAATGGGCAGTTGATGATTTTAATCAATTGTAATTAACTAAAAGAATAAAGTTGTTTTGATCACAGTGGTCTAGCACCTTTTACACTATGTCACATGCAGCTTGTCGCTTACTGCTATTTTGACAGAACGCTTTACTGAACTCTGACCTGTGTGTTTATGACAGGTTCCTTCTGATGATTGGGGTGGAGGGGGATTGTTAGAAAGTGGAGGAGAGATCCCATGCAGACGCATGCGCAGCGGCAGCTACATTAAGGCCATGGGTGATGATGACAGCGCAGATTCAGACACCAGCCCCAAAACCTCACCAAAACGCTCACTCATTGCTCAGAGAGATGCTTTCCGCCGTTCCATCAGCATGGACCAGCGCTCTTCTACAACAAAGTGAGTTACGCACTCATAATTCTTAGCAAATGAACATAACTAACTCACTGAGCACTTTATTAGAAACACCTGTACACCTACTCAATCATGCAATTATCTAATCAGCCAATTGTGTGGCATCAGTGTAGAACATAAAATCATGCAAACATGGAACAGCAGCTTCAGGTAATGTTTACATCAACCACCAGAATGAGGAAAAATTGTGATCCCTTTTATTTTGACCATGGCATGATAGTTGGTGCCAGGCGGGCTGGTTTAAGTATTTATATAACTGCCGATCTCCTGGGATTTTCATGCACAACAGTCTCTAGAGTTTACTCAGAATGGTGCAATAAAGAAAAAACATCCAGAGAGCAGCAGTTCTGGGGATGTTGATGAAAGAGGTCAACGGAGAATGGCCAGACTGGTTCGAGCTGATAGAAAAGCTACAGTAGCTCAGATAACCACTCTGTACAACTGTGGTGAGCAGAAAAGCATCTCAAAATGCACAACACGTCAAACCTTGTAGTGGATGAGCTACAACAGCAGAAGACCACATCGGGTTCCACTTCTGTCAGACAAGAACAGACATCTGAGGCTGCAGTGAGCACAGGCTCACCAAAACTGGACACTTAAAGACTGGAAAAATGCAGCCTAGTCTGTTGAATCTGGATTTCTACTGCGGCACACAGATGGTAAGGCCAGAATTTGGCACCAACAGCATGAATCCATGGACCTAACCTGTCTTGTGTCAACAGTCCAGGCTGGTGGGGGTGGCGTAATGGTGTGGGGAAAGTTTTCTTGGTACACTTAGGGTCCATTAATACCAATCAATCTTCGTTTGAATGCCACAATCTATTTGAGTGTTGCTGATCATGCTGATCATGTGCATCTCTTTACCATCTTCTAATGGCTACTTCCAGCATGTTAATGCACCATGTTACAAAGCAAAAGTCATCTCAAACTGGTTTAATGAACATGACAATGAATTCAATGTTCTTCAGTCGACTTCCCAGTCACCAGATCGCAATCCAGTAGAACACCTTTGGGATTTGGTAGAATCGATGATGCGTGATTACCATCATGTCAACATGGACCAGAATCTCAAAGGAATGTTTCCAACATCTTTGTGGAATCCATGCCATGAAGAATTGAGGCTGTTTTGAAAGCAATGGAGGCTCTACACAGTACTAGTATGGTGTTCCTAATAAAGTGTCCAGTGACTGTAAATGATTGTTTTTTCACAATTTCACTGCCCCCCCCCCCCCCCCATCTTTTTCCTCCATCTCTGCCTACAGCGCTAGCAGCATTTTGTTTCCCACCATCTCATCAAGTGCTGTGGGAGACAAGTAGTCGTAGTCACAAGCCAGTCAATCCTGGTGGATAACATGCACAATATGACATATTTCAATCGGAAGGGCATCATGTTCTGAAAATAAATTCATTTGAATATCCATTTCATACATCCATTTCATATCCATTCATTCGTTTTTTTTTGGACACCAATCCTCTTCCTTGAGATCTACGTTCCTTCAGGTTTCATCTAACACCCCTGTTTTAGTTGATCAAGAACTTCTTATGATTAGATGGTCAGGTGGGCACGCTTATGGTTGGACCTAAAGTCTTCAGGAAGGTAGATCTCCAGGAACAGGGTTAGTGACCAGTACATTAGAATATGTATTATTGATATGATATATTATTTTTAATATTATTAATCATATTTAATAACATTTGGCTGGACTATTTCAGTTTAAAATGTATGGTACTTGTTATTGGTGAGTACAAAATGTACTATATCAGACAAGGTCTACGTCAAATGCCTCAAAATAAGTATAGCATCACTCCAATTTATTCAAACATTTATTCAAAAGGACCTTCAGTAACATTGGATTCCAGTATATTTAAAAAACATAGAAGTACGCTTAAACTTGAAACAACCATTTCATAAGAATTCTTTTCGGACGTAGTAGAACAAATTCAACACATGTAGGTTGCTTATCCACTATGTGACATTGCTTTTATACAAACAGTTGTACATATTTTTAAATTAAATTTGTTCACTGAAGTTTTCCTAAATTTCATTGTGTCTTCTTGTGCCCTGGCATATTGCAAGAAAATGGATGGACTCATAGATTATACAATTCAATGAGCCAGCATTGCTACCTTTGTTTCAATCACATAATGCAAGCTGTCAGTGAGAGTATGAAATCTATGTGAGTGGATGTGTTTGATTTGCACATCCACTCACACAGATTATTTTACTTTGAGTAACAAAATCAAACATTTTGTCGAGTCCTGTGTTTTTGCCACACCAATGAAGACTTTCACATTTCACAATTTTACACCTGGTAGATATAATAACAAATTATATATGTGTACTGCCAAGAAAAAATGCAGCAGTGTCTCTTTCATTGTGTTCTTTTTTTTCTCATGTTGACTTTTATAAAATGTAGGATAGATTTTTATTTACTTGTTTATCACTCTTCCCAGGTACTCATGTAAACAGTGTACAGATTCCTATTCAAACAGCCGTACCACACCGAAAGGACATGCACGCTCTCGGAGCTATACACGCTCCCTAACCAGCTCACAGGTAACACACTCTCTCACAGTTAGCACTGTTCCAGACAGTAATATTGCACCTATCCAAAGAATAATAAAAGTCTCATTACTGCTGGTTGATTATCTATCTGACTAGGCTTTTACATAATGTGCCACTAGAAGAGTTCTAACACAAAGGCTAAGCCCCGATTCTCCGATGTCATTTTATTTCCACTTCCAGTGTCTACATTCATAGTCATTCATTACTTTTGAAAAGCATGACAAATGACCTGTGCTTCCATGCTGCTCTTACCTCAGGCTACTCAGGCTGAAAGCAAATAGAGTGTCTTTGTTTTTAACTTATAATTCATACAGTCTAAGGCAGTAGACGTTGCAGATGTGCATGTAAGCATAACCTTTTTGCTCCACTGTGTCTGTGTATCGGTAGTTGGGGGACACGCTGAATCGTCAGTTCGAGTCAGTGTGTGAGAGCATGTTTGGGGAGACTGAGTCGCAGGCCGTGGAGGCCTTGGATCTGCCCGGTTGCTTTCGTACACGCAGCCATAGCTATGTGCGTGCCATCCAAGCAGGCTGCTCCCAAGACGACGACTGCCTGTCCGTCTTCTCCATGTCCGGCCCTCAGGGGAGCATTAAGGGTGTCGCAGGTGAGGGTTGTTTGTATAGGTGCAGGTGTGTGTGTGTGATTGTGTATGTAAGGGTGAGAGTCTGGGTAAATAGATATCTCTGCCTCAGGCTCTCGCTTTCTCTATGCAGTAACAGGGATTACTTGAGGATCTTAATGAGTTTTTGGATCACCCAGTCACTGCTGAGGAAACAGCTCAAGGCTTTAGATATCAAGAAGAAATTCATTCTCTCTCTCTCTCTCTCTCTCTCGCTCTCTCTCTCTATTTCTCTCCCTCTCTCTCACACACACACACACCTTTTCATGCCCTTTTTATGCTCTAAATCTTCTTCTTTTGCTTAAATTAGAAAATCTCTTTAGAGCTTTAGTAAAGCCACAGTGAAGTGTAAAGCATGTTCATTGCCCCCCACCCACACACACACACACACCCACACACACACACACATGCACCCCACTATAAACCTCCCGACCCCCACAAACAAACATCCTTTTGAGGACTTTCCATTGTAATAATTATTAATATACAAATGAAAGCTATGTCTACACCCAAATCTCACCTTAACCTTGACTTCAGTAACCAAATTTTTACTCATTTTGTTTTTAAATAAAAAGCTTCGGTTTTCTTCATGGGAAGTAGCCAAATGTGACACACACACAAACACAGTGGATATCCATAAACCCATTGCCTAGTAATTGGGTTACAAACCCCTTTAAAAACGCACACCAGGCCCTGATTTTGTAAGAATTCATGCAAATAAAAATGATCCATGAATGAAACATATTTTTGCATGTGTTTTGCATGTACGTTCTTTTGATGTGCCTTACTCAGATGAAAGGTCCCATGTGACCAAGCACTCTGACAGGCAGTATGATGTAGCATGACTGTCAGGGATAAAGAAGATGGTTACAGGAGGAGAGGAGCTTAGAGGGTTCTTTTTTTGGCCTCCGCTTTACAAGGCAAAAAAAGACTGTCTTTAACTTTTTTGTGAAATTTCCATTTCATAATGCACTTTCTGTGATTTAAAAATTTACCACAGTGAATTGTAAGTCATGAGACATGGGCAGTAGATAAGCAGTAACAGAAAATACAGAGGGATGACAAACAATAACGGGAAATGCCCAGAAACATTAAATAATCAAAACAGCTATTTAAAGGAATGCTTTGGAGTAATTGATGTCTTTTTCACCAATATCATTTCCACAAATTATATGTGAAGAAAAAAGAATTTCACTGTGCTGTAATGTATATGTGACCAATAAAGACTCGTTATATAGCTCATTTCAATATAGCTTGTTTCTGTATGTATTTATGGATAACATTTTGGGTGGGATAGACCTTCATTATGTTGGATACATTAATCTCGCAGCTCCAGTACTATAAAACTATACAAGTAGATATAAGACATTAAACCTTTTAGAGTTAGGAAGAAGTAGTGCCTTTTTTTTCTTGGAAACATTCCATTAACATTAGCCCGTTATGGGTTTTTGTCATTTATAAAGGCTAATGAACTTTTGTTTTTAATTTATAAATGATATGATCCAGCAGACAATTTGTGTTTCTTCTAGTGTTCCCGTATAGGAAAGGCCCACCTCCACTTCCGCCACGCATGTCCAAGCCCATGATCTCAGTAACAGCACAAAGCAGTACTGAGTCCACTCAGGATGCCTACTTCCAGAGTCGGCCCAAACTGCACAGTAATTCTGTGGACCTCAGCGAAAGCTCCAGAGGGGGTTACTACCCAAGTGGGGGTGCAGTGCGCATCAGACAGAGCAGCAACTCTACAGAGAGTGTAAGCATGGATGGTCGAGCCTTAAGGGACTCTGGCTATGTGGGAGGGACAGGAGCCATGAGACCCAAGCACAGCGCCTCAGCTGAAAACCTGCTAGAAGGGCCAAGGGCACTGAGGGAGCGTGGTGGAGGCAGCCTAGGCAAATCTGCCTCCCTTCCTCAGACCAGCCTCATGCTGAGCAAGACTGTTAAGAGCATGGAGGAGCAAAAGCAGGAAGGCAAAGGGCGCAAATGGAGACCATCTATAGCTGTTCAGGTGGGCAAAAAAAACAGATGTGTTTATGCTGCACTCGTTTGAGCTAAGACTATGCAACAGATGAGCAACAAAGCGCAGATATGCAGCATACTAAACGTACCTAATAAAATGACTAGATTTGTTGTCCCATGCTTTTTCTGTAGTATACTACACTCTGTTTCTTTTCTAGGTGGATAGCTCTGAGACTTTGTCAGACTCAGATACAGAGGGCAAAGCACTGAGAGAAGTGCACTCCATCGGAGTCCAAGTAGAGGATGAAAAAAGGTATCTGTTCTCTCATTTGCTTGTTTTTTTTTGTTTGTTTTTTTTTCCAGTTTAGCTTCTTTCAGTCTCTCTCACTCTACTAGTAATACCTGCAATCAGAGATTACTGGACTGTGAAATTTATGGGGGTTGTGTGGAGTGTAAATCACATACACATACACGCAGTGGAGTATATGTGTAAGGAGCACAGAGTGTGATGAGAGGGTATAATTAGGCCTTACGTGACATGCCACATTGTGTGCAGAGATGTCATAGTCATCCAGGCTGGGCTGGTAAGCTCATTATCATGTGTGTCATATGACAGGATCATTAACCCCCTTCAGGTTTACGACTATGAGGTCATACAGTTAGATGGGATTCTTTCTTTTCATCAAGACAAGATCATGTTTGACTGGACCTGTCACACTACAAGTACATTAAATATACACTAATGAAAGAGTATAATGTTATGCTATGCTGTGTTTGCTGCCACTCATTTAATGAATACCATTTGCTTCTTTTTTTTTTTTTTAGGTGTGACAATATATTTTATTCAATTGGTTGGTCTGTTAGCAGTATTAATTATTATTAATTCCAACATTTAATACTGACTTGTATAGTACTGTTCTCTACACTCACCAGCCACTTTAATAAGACACCTTTACCACTGCTCATTCATGCAATTATTCAATAAGCCAATCGTGTGGCAGAAGTGCAATGCATAAAATTCACTAAAACAGGAAAACCATTGTCTGGTCTTCTTACAATCTTCTATCCAGTTTTGGTAAGCCATGCCCTCGATAGTCTCAGATTCCTGCTTTTAACTGATAGGACTGGAAAACAGAGTGTTCTTCTGCTATTGTATCCTTTCTGCCTTAAGGTTTGACATGTTGTGTTTTCTGATATGTTTTTCTGTCCACCACAGTTGTATAGAGTGGTTATTTGAGTTACCATTGCCTTTCTGTCAGCTTGATCTAGTCTGGCCATTCTCTTCTGACCTCTCTCGTCAACAATGTTTTTCTGTCACTGGATGTTTTTTTTTGTTGTTGTTGTTTTCTCTCGCCATTCTGTGTAAACTCTAGAGACTGTTGTCTGTTAAAATACCAGTAAATCAGCACTTTTTGGAATACTCAAATCAGCCCAGCAACCATTGCACAGTTGACGTCACCTTTGGGCTGCTGTCACAAGATTGGCTAATTGGATAATTGCATGAATTGTACATTATCATCATATTTTCAGTAACAGTGTATTTTTCACTTTATATTAGTGCAAAATAGTTTGGAATTTTGTTTGAGATGTAGGATTTTACCAAACAAAAAGTGTTTCATAAGTGATGTAATAAATGTAATTCTTGGTATTGGACTCAGTTCTTTGGACCCTGCTGTACTCATGCTATTGTTAAAGCTCCAGTGAATTTTATTCCCTGATTACCTTCTAATTAGATTCATGTTGTTCTTATGGTCATACAGTATAAAGTCAGTGAGGCTAATCTTTGGCATGGATTATTTTACCTTGACCAATTACTTCCCAATTCCCAATTACTTGTATCAGAAGTATTTATGTGTTCCTGATTGGATGGCCAATCAAGTATGCTTTCTAGAATATTAAGATCACACCTATACAGTTCTAAGATTGGTCTGATCAGCAAATGAGCAGTGCTTTGTATTTTTCTTTAAAAAAATTTTTACTATATATTTTTCTTTGTATTTTTTTTTTATTATTTTAAATTCCAACTTCTCTGGATGTTTAATTTAACGCTTAGGTTTTGTAATATTTAGAATATTGGAAACACTATATTCCCTGAGACAATAAAAGAGAAATCCAAATGTCCAATATCACAAATACATGAATTATTTTATTAAGGAATTGCTTCTTTAATGTGCGTGATTCTTTACAGACGAGCACGATTTAAACGCTCCAACAGCGTGACAGCAAGCGTGCAGGCCGATCTGGAGATGGAGGGTTTGGGGGTTCTGAGTGTGCCAATGCAGGATAAGGGGCTGCAATTCGGCTGCTCCTTCCAGCGCCACTCCTCAGAGCCTGAGTCGGAATATCGCTCCACTGTGCACACACAGGGCCAATGGGCATACCGGGACCACTACCATGGCGCCTACTCCACTGAGCCCTGTGCTCTGGAGCTGAGGGCTCTGCCTCACACACACACTGAGCGAGCAGTGGCAAGTTGGCATGAAGGCCCACGCAGCTTGCCCGACTCAGGCCGAGCTTCACCGTGCCTCAGAGATGGAGAGTTCTTCCTCCGCTTGTTGCAAACCGAGGTGGAGAGGATGGAGGGATGGTGCCAAAGCATGGAGCGAGAAGCAGAAGAGAATGAGCTGCCAGATGATGGTGAGTTAAGATGGAAAGAGGTGAAAATCTGCACTTCGAAAGAAGTGCAGATTTGCGTTTCAATGAACTACTCTGTGTTAGAATTAAAGAGATTGTTGTACAGCATCAAAATGAATGCTGATTTGAGAGGATTTAATTAATCAGCTGGCTGGATTTAAGTTCCCACCCACTATTCCCTTATTTACATGCATACAAATTTCCCCACATGTACACTCACCTAACACTTTATTAGGTACACTATGCTAATA